>NW_007255057.1:125831-127759 GCF_000164805.1 Carlito syrichta | reverse complement strand
TAATTTTTTGATTTTATTGTAGAGATGAGGTCTCGCCTGCCCAGGCGGGTCTCGAACCCATGGGCTCAGGCAATCCACTCACCTCAGCCTCGAATCTCTTTTTAAAAGAAGACTGCAGTGCAAGCAAACTCTTAGAGGTCCTTGGAGCATTGTGAATGATGATTTCTGATTCATGGGAATTTTTCACTGTGGAAATTTCCAAGTATCTACGTGGTAAACTCAGCTTCTGGAGGACAGCATAGACTTCATCCTTGAGGGAGCAGACACCTTTTTTTCCACCAAGGCTGGAGGGTGCTGGTTTCAAAAGAAGCCCTGAGACGCCAGTGACCCGCTGCCTTAAGTAGATGCTGCAGGGGCCAGCCTGGGCCCCACTGGAGAGCAAGGGGCAGTTTGTCTCCAGAAACTCCTGCTTCTCTCTCCACCTTCCTTTCTTCTCCTCTTTTCCACTTGGGGACCGAGCACCCTTCCTGCCCAGTTCTTGCCGTCACTAAGGAAAGTGTGCTGAAGACAGCTCCCTTGGATGCTGGAAAGCCACAGCTCTGGATCTAGAACACCAAGCTTGCTCTATAGGCAGACCTGGTGGTTGATGGTATGGGCTCTTGGTCAGAGTGCAAAGGTTCAAATCCCAGCTCTGCCATGTCTGGTACTTGTGTTGTGGATTGTGGTGGAGTTCAGAGCTTAAAGAGCTTGTCAGAGTGGAAGCTTCATACATAGGCAGCCATGACAATAAACATAATCATTTTATGGATTTTGCATATTATTTTTTATCGACCATAAGATGGTGTTGCTTTTCATTTGAACCCCTAGGGTGTGATCAAATATCTCCTCCTCCTCCTTCTTCTTTTTCTCCTCCTCCTTCTTTTGTTTATTTATTTATTTTTTTGAGTGGAAGTCTCACCCTGTCATCCAGGCTGGAGTGCAGTGGCATGCTCATGGCTCACCATCACAGCCTTGACTTCCTGGGCTCAGGTGATCCTTCCACCTCAGCCTCCCAAGTAGCTGGGACTACAGGCTAGTGCCATCCCTCCAATTAATTTTTCTTTTCTTTCTTTTTTTTTTGTAGAGATGAGATCTCACTATGTTGCCCAGGCTGGTCTTGAACTCCTGGGATTGAGCAATCTTCCCACCTCAACCTCCCAAAGTACTGCATTTACGGGCTTGAGCTACCATGCCTTCTCCAAATATTTTATTAGATAATGGACATAACTTCTAACTTGTTCCTCCGAATGACAGCAACCCTGAACTTCTGGAAGGACATTGGAATGGGCTTTTCTTCTTCCTGTGACCTGGCTGGGACACTCTACTTGATCCTGGTTTTTCAATACACTCCTTCTCTTCCCACCTCTGGCACACTCTGTTGGCCTCCACAGGCCAGGCATATCTCCTCCCTCTCTTCCTCTGTCCAGCAGGGTTCCTGTCCCTTCCCCCCACCCCTCAGTTCTCTGTGATATACCCCAGTTTGGGGGATCTGGCCAGCCTTTGACATGACAGCCAAATCTGACTTGAGCTCTTCAAATCCTCAAAGACCTGACAACACACACACACACACACACACACACACACACACACACACACGGTATACATATTTTTTTTTTAATTATTTTTCTTTTCTTATTTTGTCAGGGTCTCATTCTGTCACCCAGGCTGGACTGCAGTGGCACGCTCATGGCTCACTGCAGTCTCAACCTCCTGGGCTCAGGTGATCCTTCGGCCTCAGCCTCCCATGTAGTTGGGACTACAGGCACCTGCCGCCACACCCAGCTAATTTTTAATTTTTTTTTTGTAGAGATGAGCTCTTGTTATGTTGCCCAGGTTGGCCTCGAACTACTGGACTCAAGTGATCCTCCCACCTTGGCCTCTCAAAGTGCTGGGATTACAGGCGTGAGCCACTGCTCCTGGCCTATTTTTCTTGTTTAAAATTATGTTGG
>NW_007255057.1:91072-125811 GCF_000164805.1 Carlito syrichta | reverse complement strand
AATATATATTTTCTTTTTCAGTGGGTCCATCATTGGACCAAGAGACTATCTTGAACTTAACTTGTACTTAGCAGATGTGCTTGTTCACTGATTCTTCCTGGAAACACACAGAGATTACTATGGTACCTGCCAAGAAGGAGCAAAATAACCTGAGTGGACTTTTCTGGAAGCACAAAATGGATAGAGGTACAATGTGGATCTAAATACATGTACCTGTGGGATTTATTTTTCAGATAACTTTGAGGATGCATGTTGTGACTAAAATTGGCCCTTGCCTTTTAGGAGTAGTGGGGGTTGGGGCACCCTGCTCTCCGTGTTTAAATTCACAGAGAAACACGAATGGATAACAACAGAGAACGAAATAGGAACAGTGGGTATCAGCAATTTTGCACAGGAAGATTTGGGAGATGTTGTTTACTACAGTCTGCCTGAAGTTGGGACAAAATCGAACCAACAAGATGAGTTTGGTGCTTTGGAAAGTGTGAAAGCTGCCAGCGAACTCTATTCCCCTTTATCTGGAGAAGGGGCTGAAATGAATGAAGCTCTTGCCGAAAACCCAGGACTTGTTATCAAGACGGTTGGCTGATCAAGATGACGCTGAATAACCCTTTCGGGACTAGATGGGTGAGCTGGTGAGTGAAGAGACCTCTGAGAAACGCATCCAGTCTATTGAGAAGTGAGACTGGAGCCCTACATAAACCAGTGTGGAATAACGTCTCTTTCTATAGAGAGTGCTCAAATACAAGTACCATAACACTCACTATTTTGGCCACTGCCAGTGGACAATTCAGTCGTAGTAAGTACGTTCTTGCGCAGCCATCACCACCAGGTACCCACGTAACTCTTTTTATCCTGTAAAACTGAGCCTCTGTGTCCTAAACACCGATTCCCCGTTCCTCCCTCCCCCCAGTCCCTGGCACATCACCAGGGACTTCTGTCTCTCTGGATTTGACTACTCGGGCTGCCTCCTACACGTGGAACCACTGCAGTATTCGTTTTTTGTGACGGGCTTATTTCGACCGGCATAACGTCCTCAAAGCTCATCCCTGTTGGAGCACGTGTCAAAATGTCCTTTCCTTCCAAGGGCGACTAATACTCCATTATAGGCAGGTACCTGTTAGTTCGTCCGGTGACTTTGTCTCCCCTGGAAGAAAGAGAAAGGCAGCCGCGTATGTGTCCAGTCGGCTTCCCCTTAGTCAGTAGCGGTTTAAAGAAAGAAAGAAAGCCTCAGCAAAGTCTCAGCAGGACGAGGGCGAGGCTGGGAGGCTGAAGACGGTGGCACGAGCTGGTGGCTGCGGAAGGGAAAAGGCGGAGCTGAGGGCAGTCGCGGGTCCTGCACGCCCACCCTGGGGAAGCCGCTCGGAGTTGTCAATGGCGCCCTCTGTGGGTGGGAATCTTAATTTACCTCCTAGGAATGAGGACAGTGGCCCATGAATTTCAAAGCTAATGTTTTTATTGTGGTAAAATAAACAAAATATTGTATACCATTTGGGAATATGGTAAATACAGACATTTATCGTATTAACCATTTAAGGGGACAGCTCAGTGGCATTAAGTACATTCACATAGTTGGGCAACCACCACCGCCATCCATCTCCCGAACTCTGCATCTTCCAAAACTGAAACTCTGCACCCATTTAAACAGTAACTCCCCCTTTCCCCTACTCTGGTAACCACCATCCTACTTTCTGTCTCCTTGAATTTGAATACTCTAGGGACCTCACATAAGTGGAATCGCATGGCATGTGTCCTTTTATAACTAACTTATTTTACTTAGCATCTTCAAGGATGTAACATGTGTCAGAATTTCCATCTTTTGACTGGAAAACAGTCAATTGTATGTATATACTACATTTTGCTTATCCATTCGTCCATTGATGGACACTAGGGTTGCTTCAACCTTTTGGCTATTGTGACTAATGCTGCTGTAAGCATGGGTGTACAAAAACAATTAAAATTTTTTAAATAATCATTCTTAAGGGAAACTTAAAGCTACCAACAAGAAAATGAATCAAAGTCCATCAAAGGAAATTTAAAATTAATAAAAATGAGCTCTGATTATGAGTGTAGACCAAGAGGTGCTCAAACGTTCTCAGTTCACAGCATTCTTAATGTCTCAATAATTTTTCACAATGCCCTAGGACAAAACTAAAACAAAAAACTAAACTGTTACATTGGCTAGAGTCAAACCACTTAATACCTTAATAAGTATTTATGTTCTAATAATTAAGTAGCAGTTGGAAAAAATACACATGAATTGAAATAAAATATTTTTCTTTTATTCTTAAATAAGTAAGTAGCGTGTGTGTCTGCTGGCATGTCACTATTTCTCCAACCTTAAAATCCTATTAGACACCACCATCCTTATTTCCTGTTCCATGTTGATTTTTAGTTGGTATTTGCTTTTTAGCACAGTAACCCCTAGATACCCAGCTTTGAAAGCTGTGACATCAGCAAAAGGAAAGTAATACAACCTAATATTGAAACTATGAACTACCCTGGGCTAGTAGTTTGCCCAGTAATGAATAGATGTCAAGAATTGCTATATTTCAAGCTGGATGCAATGGCCTATAATCGCAGCACTTTGGAAGGTAGAGGCAAGAGAATGACCTGAGCCCGGGGGTTCTAGACCAGCCCAGGCAACTTGGTGAGACCTCATCTCTACAATAGATCCAAAAATTAGTGGGGCATGGTGGCACATGCCTGTAGTTTCAGCTGCTTGGAAGGCTGAGGCAGAAGGATCGCCTGAGCCCAGCAGATCGAGGCTGTGAGTGTGCTACTACACTCCAGTCTGTGTGACAGAGTGAGACTCCAACTCAAAAAAGAAAAAAAGAAAGAAAGAAAGAAAGAAAGAGAGAGAGAAAGAAAGAATTGCTATAACTCTTTCAACTTGTACAAATATTCCAAGGCAACCTGTAAGCATTTTGCAGTGCTGTGGGCACTTTGGTTCCCAGTTTGTAAACAGCAAATCCAGACAATTCAAATGCTATAAAGACCTTACCTTGTCCATTCAGGCACTGCATGAACTACTCCAACAGACCTCTTTTCAGCACTGCTGCCCTCCCTCCAATCCAGACACACTGACCTTGCTGCTGTCTCTTGACCACTCTGGTCATGTTTCCACCTCAGTGCCTTTGCATCTGCTGTAGTTTCTACTTGGAATGCTCTCTCCCTACAGATTGCCATGGCTTTCCTCCCTAACACATTCAGGTGTCTGCCATTCTCTGCCCACCCCAGTCACGCTCACTCACTTGGTTCATCTTCAGAGCACTCATGGTGATCTGCCTGTCATTTCATCAGTCTCCCTGCATCTTAAGGGTTGATTTGCCAAGCACAGCTCTTTAAAATAGAATTACATTTGAAATTAGTAGTCCAGGATGACTTCAATAGTAATAAAGCAAAATTACAGTGTGGATGTAATTCAGTGTTAACGCACATAAAGAAAGACAAATGAACAGTGAAGACCAAAGAAAGAGCATGATACAAATGCGTGAAATTGTCACAGTGGAAACTAGGAAGCCAGACTACTCTGAGAGAAGCTAAGTGAAGAGATGATGACAGTGTTGTGACACTGGCCCTCAGCTAGTCCTAGAGATCTCTGAATCCAAATTGCTCCCCCACAAGGAAAGAAATGTCTCCACCTCCTGATAGGAAGAGCTGCAAAGTCAAATTTGCAAAGGGGAGGGATTTGTGGCCATTTTTTGCAATCTACCATACCATCCTTTTCCCACTGATTTTGGTGCTATCTTTATCATATATCAACTTCCTATAATGTCCTCCAAGTTCATTCATGTTGTTGAAAATGGCAGGATTCCTTCCTCCCTTCTTTCCCCTTTCTCTCTCTCTCTCTCTCTTTCTTTTAAAAGCTGAATAATATCCCATTATATGTTATATGCCACATTTTCTTTATCCATTCATCTGTCAATGGACATTTGGGTTACATCCATACATTGGCTATTGTGAATAATGCTTCATTAAATGTGGGAGTGCAAATATCCCTGATTTCGATTTTGGAGGGTTTATGCTGAGTAAGATAAGCCAGTCACAGAGGACATGACTCCACGGGTCTCTAAAATAGTCAAATTCATAGAAACAGAGAATAGAATGGCAATTACCAGGAGCCAGAGGAATGGTAAATGAAGAGTTTTTGTTCAATTGGTATAAAGTTTCAGTTATGCCAGATGAATTAGTCATATCTGCAATACAGAGTAGTGCCTACCATTGACAATACTCTGTTATGCACTTAAAATTTGTTAGGAGGGTAGATTTTGTGTCAAGTGTTCTTACAACCAAAAAACAAAGCAAAACAAAAAACACCACAAATGGACACAAAAGAAACTTTGAGAAGTGACGTATATGTCTGTTACCTTGACGATAGTGATGGCTTCACAAGTGTGTGCATATGTCCAAAGTCATCAAGCTGTGTCCAGTAAATATGACAGTTTCTTGTATATTATTTATACCTTATTAAAGCTGTTTAGAAATTAAAAATAAATAAAGGTCCTATCCATGCATAGGTCTTTGTTTTGTATTGATTACACTTTTTATTTTGAAATGATTCTAGATTTACAGAAGATTTGAAAAAATTCCCACCCAATTTCATCTAATAGTTTCATTTCTCATGGTTATACAGTACATGTGTTAAAACTAAGAAACTGGTACATTACCATTAAATAAACTCCAGACTTTATTCACACTTAACCAATTTTTTCTTGAATGGTCTTTTTCTGTGCCAGGGTCAAGTCCAGGCTACAAGACTGCATTGAAGTTGTCATATCTCCTCACTCTTATCTGGTCTGTGACCATTTTTCAGGTCTTCTTTGCTTTTCATGACCTTGACAGTTTTTGCTTTTGTTTTCATTTTTTAAATCAGGATCTCACTCTGTTGTCCAGGCTAAAGTGCAGTGGCATGATCACTGGCTCACCACAGCCTTGACTTGCTGGGCTCAAGTGATGCTTCCACCTTAACCTCCTGAAGTAGCTAGGACTCCAGGCATATGCTATCACGCCCAGCTAATTTTAAAATTTTTTTGTAGAGATGAGGCCATGCTATGCTGCCCCAGCTGGTCGCAAACTCCTGGGCTCCAGCGACCCTTCCCCCTCGGCCTCCCAAAGTGCTAGGACTACAGATACATGCCACCATACCTGGTGACCTCGGCAGTTTTAAAAAGTACCAGTCATGTATTATTTCATGATTGTCCCTCAAATTGGGTTTGCCTGATGTTTTTCACATGATTGGGTTGGGGTTATGAGTTTGGGGAAGAATAATACAGAGGTGATGTGTCTCATCACATCACGGGTACATGATATTAATGTGACTTATGTACATGGAACAACATGTGTATGATGTTATCCTTGGTCACTTGGATAAGGTAGTGTTTGTCATGTTTATTATAAAGTTACCATTTTTCTTTTTCTTTTCTTTTTTTTTTTTTTTTTTTTTGAGTCTCACTCAAAAAAAATGGGGATCTCACTCTGTTGCCCAAACTGGAGTGCAGTGGTATGGCCACAGCCTCGAACTTCTGGGCTCAGGCAATTCTTCTGCTTCAACCTCCTGAGTAGCTGGAACCACAGGTATGCGCCACAACCCCCAACTAATTTTTTGTGAAGATAAGATCTCACTATATTGCCCAGGTCAATCTCAAATTCCTAGGGTCAAATAATCTTCCCACCTTGGCCTCCGCAAGAAGTGGGGTTACAGTGTGAGCCACTGCATCTGGCCTCCAGGTTTCCTTTTTCATATTTTAGAAGTAGCTCACTGGGGAAGTGGGGAAGGAGTGTGTGAATAAGCTCCATCTCTTGAAGCAGGGAGTATCCATATACACATTTAGATTACTTTTCTAAGGAAGATATATCTCTTCTCTCCCACTTATTTACTTAGCAATCATTTTATTTTAATTTTTATTATTTCTTTTAGAGATAGGGTCTCCCTAAACCTGAACTGGCTGAACTTGAACTGTGCTCCAGTGATTCTCCCACCTCAGCTTCCCAAAGTGGTGGGATTACAGGTGTGAGCCACTGCTCCTGGTAGCAATCATTTTTTATGTCACTATAGACATATATATTTATTTTATACCTCAGGTTCTAATGTGATACTACCTTGCCCATTTTGCCACCAGACTGTTCCCTTGGGAGTTCTCTCAGGTTGGTTCCTGTGACCTGCTGATACACTCCCCATTCTTTTGTTTTGGAAGCATTTCTTTCCCTCTGGGACTACAAGGCTCATCTTAGGTGTTCCCTGTCCCAACCCTAGAATCAGTCATCTCTCCAAGGAGCCTTGGTTCTTTTTATTTGACAGTGGCTTTAGAAACCAAGATATGTGCTTATTGCTACTGAGTTGTTACTGCTTCTAGTGCCTGTCAGTAAACAGAGTTAGCAAATATGTGCATGTGTACAAACCCAGGTAGAATGCTTATCTATACTTATTTCTATATCTATCTATCTTTATATATTTTAACCCAAATATGAGGTCATACTGATTATTTCCAACCCTAATCCAGTACCAGAGGGTTTATTGGAGTCTTATTCACTTGCTTATGCAAGGAGAACCAAAAAAAACTTGGAGTTTATTTATTCAAAATTGTGTATTTATTCTTACACTTTTTTTTTTTTTGAGTTGGAGTCTCACACTGTAGCCCAGGCTGGAGTGCAGTGGCACGTTCATGGTCACCCCAGTCGACTTCCTGGGCTTACGTGATCCTTCTGCCTCAGCCTTCCAAGTAGCAGGAACTACAGGTGTGTGCTACCACGCCCAGCTAATTTTTTTATTTATTCTAGAGAGAGGTCTCGCCAAGTTGCCCAGGCTGTTCTCGAACCGGTGGGCTCAGTCAATCCCCTCACCTCGGCCACCCAAAGTGCTGGGATTACAGACTTGAGCCACCATGCCCGGCCTACACTTATACATTTAAACTTCAATCGCCTTCAAAGTACTCTCCCTTTGATGCCATGCACCTATCAAGATGCTTTTTCCATTGCTCAGTTTCTGAATTCATCAATTTTGATGCCTTTTAGTGCTTTTGCCATCTTTTGTTTCACCTCTTCCACATTGGCAAAATGTTTCCCTTTGAGGACTTTTTTATCCTGGGAAACAAAAAAAGTCACTCCAGGCAAGATCAGGTGAACAGGGAGGGTGGGGAATGGGGACCATGCTGTTTTTTGGTCAAAAACTTCTGAACACTCATTGTGGTGTGGGCAGGTGTGCTTGTAAATCACCCATCATGAAATGGGGAAACGGGTTGAAAGACTTTCCAAAAAACTCACTGAAGCTGAAGAGAGCCTCTCACAACAATGCTAGTCTACTGCTGCTGATGGGGTCCTAGAACACTTACCTAGCGGGGTAAGCCTGGACTACAAGGAGCCCACCCTCCAAAAGATAATATCAGGGGTTTCTGGGTCACCTTTGTATGTAACTTTCCTCTCTAACAGTGAAAAAACTAGCTACTGCCATTCCTCATCCCTTTAGTTGTTTTGCTACAGGGATGTAGTCTTTATCAAGTTATGAAAAGTTTTCCTATTCCTATTTTTATGCAAATTTTTAAAATCAAAAGTATTTTTTAAACATCTTTTCCCATCTATTGAGATAATTTATTTTAAATAATTATTAATCGATAATAATCGATTTTTCTCCTTTATTTCTTAATGTGGCGAATTATATAAGCAAGATACTTCTTGTTTTTATTTTTCAAGTAGAGCTTTGGATTCACTTAGCTAATATTTTATTTACATACATCTATACCCATATTGAAATAAGACCATCGTTTTCTTACTTTGTATTAGCCTTAGGTGGTTTTGTATTTAAGGTTATATAAGCCTTGTAAAAGATGTTGGGATACTTTCCCTCTGTTCTGTTTTGTGAAGCAAAAACTGTATAAGGTGGGAATTATATGTTTTTTAAAAATATTGTTAGAACTTAACTGAAACATCTTCTGTACCTTGGGCAGGTGTTGTATTCTGAACGTTTGCATCTCCCCAAAATTCATATGCTGAAACCCAGTCCCTAATGTGATATAATGAGACAGTAGGGGCTTCTGGGAGGTGATTAGCTCATGAGAGTGGGGCCCTCATGGATGGAATAAGTTCCTTTATAAACTAGGCCCAAGGGAGCTCTTTTGCCCCCGTTCACCATGTGAGGATACAGCAAGAAGGCACCCTCTGGGAAACAGAAAACGGCCCTCACCAGACACTGAGACTCTTGAGCTTGAATTTCTAGCTTCCAGAACTGTGAAAAATAAATTTCTGATAATAAATGACTCAGTTCATAGTATTTTGTTATATAATCCTGAACAGACAGAAAAGTTGGATTATCATTTTCTTCAATGATTATTGATCTATTCAAATTTTCTGGTATGCTTTGTGTCAAATTTGGAATTATTACCCTTCTTCCAGAAAAGGAGTCATTCCAGGGGCAGTCATTTCCCAGGGAGATTCGTTCTTTGAAAGTTGCAGCAGTTGGGGCATTGGGAGATGGGATCACACAAGTGTTACATGTATCAGTGATGGGGGGGTAGGTGGATGAGTGGACTTGGGGGGATTTAAATCATTAAACAAGCTTCATTTATGTCATGATTCTTACCAAGACTGGCCTCACGCTTATGGCTATTTTATTCCATATTGGACAAGAGGGGAACATCTACTTCAATTTTGCCTCAAAGAAAAAAAGATGAGCTTGGTGCTTCTGATATTTGTCTTGATTTTACCATTATTTTAGTAAGAAACACACATGGATGTAATCTGGATTATACTAATATGATTGTCTATTGTTTAAATAGTTCATTTAATTATCATATGAGCTTGTAACACCTCATATCATCTTGAATCCTTGGTTAGTCTTTATTGCCATGGGATTTATCAGGTATATATTCTCAATTAGACCATCAGTCTCTTACAGATAGGTTTACTGTACGGTTTTGCTTTTATGAGTCTATTACGGCTGGTTGTATGATGCAATGCACATAGCAGACACTGGTGTTTGTTGACTTGAATTGTGGAGAACCAGAAGCTTATTTCTTTTTTCTAATCTATGGATACTGCGTCCTTCACTGGGGTTCATATGACTGTCTTTGAAATAATGCTTCATTTTTATTCTTGCTAAATAAGCAAATAATGAATGTCTTGATCTTAATCAATACCACACTAAAATAATCATCCTAAGAGATTCAAACTTGTATCAGAAGAGAAAGGAATTCCATATCTCTCCTCTCTAGAGTTTCAATGAGTTTTTATCCAAATAAAATAATGCAAACCATTAAATAACTGCATCTTGTGTACAATAATGTATACTTCTCATATTCGGAAAGTCTATGATAAACACACTTTTTTTTTTAATCAGGGTGCAATCACAGCTTGCTGCAGCTTTGACATCTTGGGCTCAGGCAATCCTTCTGTCTTAGCCTCCTGAGTAGCTGGGACTACAGGTATGTGACACCACAACTAGTTAATTTAAAATTTTTTTTTTTTTTTTTAGAGATGGGATCCCGTTATGTTGCCCAGGCTGGATAAACACAATTTAATATGAACTTGATGTGAGTTCTGACTGAATTTTTCCTTTTAGCTCTTTCCAGAACTTTAACTTAACCTGGTAATATTAAAATGGACAAGAAACAAACACACATAACAGGTGTGAATAAGAAATGTGGCCACTGGAGATCAACTGGTTGGCTTCTAGGGTTGGACATGTGCTGTGGCTAACTCAGTCTAGTCCAGGGGCCAGTTCACAAGCTTGTTGACTCAGAAACCTGCATACTGAGGAATTTTGACAACATTCCAAGAACCAACCTGCCTTTCAGGATAGATTGACAGTAAGCAAGCTCAAGACCTGGGTCTATTTATTCATATGTACAGACATTTATTCAAGACGTATTTATTGAGCCTTATGTGCCCTATGATGTGTGTTCCAGGTAGTAGGAATGGAGCACTGGACTTTGTTTTGTGCCATTATCTAGTGTATACTTTTAAAAAGGGATTTGACAAGCAATTGAATACCTAATATCACCAGCAGGTGATAAGGGCAATAAAGGAAAATAGAGGAAGGTAAGAAGACAGAGTGAGGGATGGATAGGAATAACCCACATGAAGTGAGAGTCTGGGCCACTGAGCTCTGGGCAGTTTCAAAGGGAGAGAACAAGTGCAAAGGCCCTGAGGTGGATGCCAGCATAGAATGTCCAAGGTACAGTGGTCCTCAGTCTTTAACACACCACAACGCTCTTGGAGGCAAATAATGCAGATCTTTTACGTGGAAAGCCAACTTACTATCCAGAGGTTGGTTGGTGAGCCTGGTATTTCAACAAAGGCTTCATGACCTGGTATTGGGTTAGGTGACTCCGAAGCATCCCTCTGTACTTCTGAGCCACACTTGCCATCAAACATGTCTCTGGCTAAGACGGGATGGGCACTCCCAACTTCTGTTTCTTTGCTTTTAATTTGGGGACAGGATACACTGGATGAGTTCCAACTCTACCAGTAAAACAGAGGTTAAAACGAATAGGTAGAAACAGACTGGTGCATTTTTATATACAACTTCAATACTTGGATATGTGTTCAAATAAATCACGAACCAGCTCCTCAGAAGAGTAACTGGAGATTAGAAGAGTAATTGACCGCGGGGAGGATCTCCCAGCAGTAAGCCCGTCAGACGTCTACCCCGGAGAAATCCAGCCTCCTGGCCAACCCGTCGGGTCTCGGATTGGCAAAGTACCGAATCTCGTTGTCCGTGAAGCAAGTTCTTCAGGCGACACCGTCAGGGCGCCCTCGGTGCTGCTGCGACGCGCTGGGCCCCGGTGGTCGCGGTCCAGTGGGCTCGGGAGTGAAGGGTCTGCGTGTTCTTCCCGCCAAAGGCCGCAGAGAGCTTCGCCGGGGGCAGGAGGCGCGCCCCGGTGGACACCAGCCTGCCGCAGACGGGCGGGAGTGTAGCGGAGGGTTCGCTTGCCTTAAGCCGCAAGCGAGTCGACGGGGACCGCAGACACACGGCAGAGCCCGTGGCCGTAGCTGGCCGCCGGCCCGCTGCTCCCACAGGCCCCGCCCCTTCCGCCGAGCCCAGCCTCCTCTAGGTCCCGCCCCCTCCGCCGGTCTCCTCTTCCTTGATCCCGCCTCTTCCTCCAGTCCCGCCCCTTCCGGCCCACGTGCGGCCGAGGGCGCGTGGCGGGTCTCTGGTCACCTCTTACCAGGTCCCGGTAGGTGTACCGTTTCCGTCGCGCCACCGCCTTCTCGGCCATGGGGGTCTCCAAGAGGAAGGCCCCGAGCGGCCAGGGTGACGTGGCTTCCTCCGCGGGTGCAGCCAAGCGGGCCCGCAGAGAAGAGCTCACGGGCGTGCTGTTCAAGGCCCAGCTGAGGGAACCTCAAGGCCTCGGGCCAGGTGAGTGCGGGTCGGCGGGCCCAAGGCAGGGAGCATGTGTTTGCAGGGAGGCCTCCAGGCTTTGGTCCGGGTGGAGCCTCCGTGTGCCAGACACAGCCTCCCTTTTCTGCAGCTTTTGGGTCACCCGGGGACAGTGCCCGGTCTCCGGTTTTGCAGAAAACCAGGACCCTGGTGAGAGTCCTTGGCCCGCAGAGCCAGCTCCAGGACTGCGCTGCACTTTTTTGCTGGGTTGTCAGCGACAGTAAGAGGGCCCCGACTTGCTTGGTTGTGACAGTTTCGTACGACTACACGTTTCCCTTGCCGTGGCAGCATCCCTCAACAAGCTCTAAAACCTCTTATTGCAGCTAAATGAAATGTCCTTATTCACACAACAAATATTAATATTGAGTCCGTACTGAGTCGGCTCAGGGCAGTTCAATGAGACCGTTTGCTACATCTTGGGTTGTCAGCACCATTTTTAGTCTCCATACTCTAACACTCACACTGACTTGGTAACTTGTACCAAACTACTAGGAGCCACCACAACTACTTGTCAGTTGACCAGGATTGGACCAGTGACTGAGGTGGAGCAGATTCTGTAATGTAAATTCACTTTTTGTAAGCCTGACCGCCCTTCACAACTACCTGTAATCCTTTGGAAAGTAACACAGTTTGGAAAAAACACAATTGAACCTGTTGCAATGTGGAAACATTGTACTAAAGTATAACCGTGACAATGTTTCTCTCAGATTAAAGAAAGTACTAAATTAGTGGTCAGAACATCCTCAATTTCTGTAACTTTTTTTTTTGAGTTAGAATCTCACTCTGTTGCCCAGGCTGGAGGGCAGTGGCCACTCCCGGCCACTGCAGCCTCGATCTGCTGGGCTCCGGCGATTCTTCCACCTCAGCCTTCCGAGTAGCTGGAACTACAGGCGTGCGCTACCATGCCGGCTAATTTTTTGATTTATTGTAGAGATGAGGTCTCGTCAAGTTGCCCAGGTGGGTCTCGAACCCGCGGGCTCAGGCAATCCAATTTTTCTCCTACAGATTTTGTTTTCAAGCTTTAGATACACCTGCTTGGCAGGCTAGGAAGATGATGCCTACTTTAGCACAGAACTATACCTTTCATTCATTTAAGCACTCAGTGTTTATTAAGGTCTAGTATTTGGTAAGGTAGAGATAAAATGGTGAATAAAAATCTGACACAGGCCCTGCCATCGTGGAGCTTACAAACAGTCAAGTGGGAGAGGCAGGTATCAAGCAATAAAGTCATATGTACACAGATTGTAGCACAAATCCTCCAGAGGACAGTGCCTAACAGGCCTTGCATCTAATCTGGGGGATTAAGGAAGGATCTCTTGAGGAAATGGCTTTTCAAAAGGATTGTAGGATGGCACAAGGACAGGAACCTTTCTGGCAGAAGAAAGAGCACACTTAATTACTGAACAGATGCTGTATCTATATTTCATGGTCCTGCACAGAGAGCACCATGACATTCAGGAGCTACATTCTTTGAACACGTGTCAAAAGGTTGACAGGTGATGAACAAGTGAAGTAGTTGAAAGATGGGGCAGAACTGAAGTCAGTGGGTGAAAGTGTGAATACCTTGAGTGATACTGTGTTGAATTTTTGTTTGAGTCTGGTCTGTCTTGGAATTGCTATCTCCCTTCCTTTGATAGGCTCTCATAACTTCCTATGATAGGACTGTTGGAAGATAAGGGAAGTGAAATGGATGGGTGTTAGGGGATTGTGTCTTCACCCGGGGATGAGGGAAGGTTTCTATTATACTCTGATATATCAGGGAGGATCCTGGGTCAAGAAGGATTCCATTCCAAGCCACTTCCTTTGAAAATGTTTGCCCATGACTTCACTGGCGATAGAGAAAAGGCCATATTGTAAATATGAGTATGCCAAAAATTAAACTCTTGATCTCCCTATCCCCACATTGCTTCTGTGTTCCTCATCAAAGTAAGGGATAATTTTTAATCACCTGGATGTTCCTGCCCCTGGCCTTGGCAGTTCTCCTGAGTATTTCTAGAGTCTGTCCATTCCCTCACTGTCCTTCATCATCATTCTGGTGCAAGTGCCATCAGTCCCTGGTGGGGCCATGACTGGAGCTGCCCAGAGTTGGTCTCTTTTCTGCTATTGCCCCCCTATAGCCTGTGCTACATGCAGCAGTCAGATGGTTTTTTAAAACTTTACATCTGATCACGTCACTCCTCTCATGACATCCTATAGTGGTATTCTGCTGCCCTTAGGATAAATCCCCAAATCATTACCCACCCCATCTAGCCCTGCCTACTCCTCTGACTTCATCTCAGATCCACTCTCTCACTCCCTTCCCCACCCATCCACCCATCTGGCTCCAGCTGTCCTCCAGCCTTGGGATCTGGCACATCATCAGTGGATCTCTGTCTGTCCCTCCCCCCCACACACACACACATGCCCACACTCGCCCGCATGTGTGCCTCAGCTCCTACTTATTCTTACCACATCCTGGTTGGGTCAACATTACTTCTTCAGAGAAAACCTTCAATCTAATCATCAATCTCAAACCTCCACTCTAATCATCTTCCTCAGTTACAGTTCTCCATTTCATCCTTGCCCTTTTCCTCATAGCACTCACCATAGGTCGTTATATGTGTCTATTTAAGTGATTGTGGTAGGCACTTAATAAGTATTCAAGAAATGAATATTGGTCTCTGCCATCAGACTGTTAACACCATGTGGGTAGAAGCCATTTCTGACGTGTTCACCAGCACATCCCAGGCACCCTCTGTCACGCCTGATATACATGGTGGATTCCCAGTAAATGGCAAGTGGAAAGATGAATACACAGAGAGATGGCAAATGTGACAGGCCAGTGGTTCCCACCCTATAACACACTGTACTGCTAGGAGTTATATGGTAGAGTTTGGCAAACAGTTCCTTAAGAAAAGAGTAGATATTAACACTGTTCTTCCTCCGCTGCCAGCTCTTGCATTATGTGTTTTCTTGGGGGACAGGGTAGAGTTTGTGCATGACTCAGGAGTGCTTGTGAGGCTTGAATTCCTGTGACCCACAGACACCTCTTTCAGAACACCCGGGGTCCTTGCCCATAATCGCCACTGGACTACACTGCTAGCAGACTGTACCCAGATTAGTGCCTGCACAGCAGAGGCATTCAGTAACTATTCAAGGAATGACAGAGGCTGCTGTGGAAAGTGTTGCAGCATCCCATGGGATCGGAATACACCAGTGAGGCTGGCAGGGGCTGAATGTGAGCAGACATCTGCTGCTGCTGCTGCTGCTGCTGCTGCTTCTGCTGTTGAAGACAACCTGGGGGGCTTTTAAAATTTTGAGAGTTTATTTGCCCAAAGTGTGGTGCTAGATGCTTTATGTGTAAATTAGCCTTTTTACACTTCATAAAACCCTATTAGGTAGGTCCTGTTCCTGTTCTCATTTTACAGGTAAGGAACCTAAAGCTCAAAATGTTTGGTGACTCATGCAGTACCATGCAGCTAGTGAACGGCCACACTGGGACGTGCTCTCACGTGTCTGGCTCCAGTTTATGTTCTTGCCTGGTACGTTTTTAGTGTAAGGTCCTACTTGTGGACCCCTAGGTGAATGTTCTTAGTAGCACTGTGTGCATGTTAGGACGCTAATCAAGAGACACACAGAGTTGCTGTCAGGGAAGAAAGATGTGTTGGTCTGCTTAACTAGTGGACTTCACCTACAATACCAAGTCCTGTTCTGAGCCTCACATTCAAGGGGACAGAAATTGATCTCGAAACTAATCTCTGGAGAAAGATTGAAGAAAACCTTTGACCTTCAGAGGTGCAGACTTTGATGATATTAGTTAGTGTGAGAAAGAAAGCTTAAACTCATGGCTTGTGGCCCCAAGGCAGAGGAGGAAGGGCCTCTGGGGATGCTGAGGTACTCCTTGAAGCAGGTTGTTGTACTCTGATGTTTTTAAAAATAATGTGTAATGTGTTTCTTAAAAGACACCAGCTTTTACTTCATTGAGAATGACCGTGTTTTAATAGAAATATTTAGTCTCTTCCTCTGCTTTTTTTCTAATAATGCTAAGACTTCCCCTTACTCCAGAAAAGATGAGGGCCCCAATAAGATATGCCACTTTTAGTCTATGCTTTCATGTGACTTCCAACCCATTGTCATGCCCTGCCTCCCTAGTTTTGAGAAGTGTGGCCCGGAGAGTAGAACCAGAGAGAGGCAGTTTTATAGAGCCTGGGTGCCAAAGGTGGCTTCCAGTTGTCAGGATTGGGGCTGTAGTGGGGATTCAGATATTAGCAGGGGGTGCTGGTTAATTAGAGAAGTATAATATAATCCTCAGACTGTTGGGAGGGAAATATGCCTGTGGGGTTCATGACTTTGGGCTTTGAAGAGCACCAGTGTCAGCTGTAGTTCTTGGCGTGCTGACTGTGGGCCAGATGTTGCAGGGACACTCCGTATGTCATCTCACTTGGAGCAGCAGATGTCAGTTCTGTTGTATGTGCAGAGATTGTCCAGCTTGTGAAGGGAGAGCGTGGGCTCTGGAACCAGGATGCCTGTGTGAGTCCTGGCCCTGTCACTTATAAGCCGTGTACCCCTGGACAAGGGCCTCAGTTTTTTCATCTGTAAAGTGGAAAAAATACTAACTAGTACCTGGGGCAGAAGGTTGCAGTGAGAATCAACTGATGTCATATAGGTGAAACTCTTGGAAATGTTTCATTACCATGTTAGGTATCATTTTTATTGTTATATCCTTTCTCTAGATGAGGGGATGAAAGTGAAGAGGGAGGGGTCCCAGAACTAAGATTCAAAATTAAGAGCCCTATCAGCTCTCAGTTTATTTTATCCCTGTGCTGCCTTCATTGTTTCCAGGTGTGTTTGTAATGTCCATGTGGATTAATTACTAGGGCTGCCATAACAAAATACCGTAAGCTGGGAGCTTAAACAACAGAAATTTGTTTTCTCACAGTTCTGGAAGCCACAAGTTCAATATTAAAGTGCCAGCATGGTCACATCCTGGTGAGTGCTCTCCTGGCATGTAGACAAACTGCCTTCCTTCTTGTCTTTATGTGGTCTTTCCTCTGTCCACAAGCGGAGAGTGAGCTCTCTGGTGCCAGTTCTATTAGATTAGGACCTCACCCATAGAACTTCATTTAACCTTAGTGATCCCATAAAGGCCCTGTCTTCAATTACAGTCTTGTTAGGGCTTCAGCATATGAGTTTTGGGGGGAAACAGTTAAGTCAGTAGCATTCATAGTAAATTCTGTGCTGTGGATGTAGGTTGGGGAGGACCACAGAACGTAAGCAGGTTGCAGTAGTGGCTGTGGTTGTTTGTAAGGAGACTGACCTTGTTAACACTTGAACATAACTCTTATTTCAGCCTTGGAAGCGTTTGTCTCTGCTGCCAAGAAGTTACCACGAGAAAACATGTATGATGTTGTGGAAGGATATATCAAGATTTCTGTTGAGTGTGCAGAAATTTTCCAGCTCCTGAGTGGAGAGAAGCGACCTGAAAGTGAAGTATGTTGTTCTTGTCTGGCTTGATGAAGAGAAGAAAGTTAATGCTGCTGTCGTGTTAAGCTTAATGAGGAGAAATGTAATAGATATTTCCAAGGTGTTACCAATTTTCTACAGATGTTGCTTTGTTCTTGTGCTTAAGAATATATTCATTTTTGCCCCCTTGACCTTTGAAAGCATTTTAGTGGAAAATGCTAACTTGTTTACATTTGGTGAATAATATCTGAAGGTAGGATCATAGATTCTTGGTAAACAAGTAAAAATTAGGGGTCACAGAATCAGAACACATTGAGTTGATGGCTGTCTTCTGGTTTCAAAGAGGTTGAAAATTTGGATATTTATGAGCCTGTTGAAATCTCAGGATTATTGCTGTAAGACTGTAGACCCGAATCTCTCCAAAGCAGTGAGGCCCAGTCCTTAAGAGAATTTTCTCCTTTCATTTCGTTTTGTGGAATTGCAAGCAAGCTGTTTTCTGTTTCATTAGACTGTGGAAACAAGACTGAGTCCAGAGCCTGGGTCCTGGCAGGTCAGCCTGCCAGCTGTCTTCCTGCCTTTGTCCCCCTTGACACAGGATCTGGGTGGGCCTCATCCAACACGCTGAAGGCAATAAACCTGCAAGGAATTGTGGCTAAGACAAGAGGAGCATATATGTACAGAACAAAAAGAAGTAAGATGATTTCTAAGCGTTTCAGTTCTGTCTCTGCAGATGATATTAATATTTCAAGTTTTTGAGGCCATATTATTGCGGACAGCAAGTGATCTTTCACATTTTCGTGTTGTGGGAACCAACATTGTGAAAAAACTGATGAACAACCACATGAGGCTCATCTGTGAGTCCCTATACGCCTCGGGTTACAGGTGGGTGGCCTGCCTCACCTTTGCATATGGCTCTCTCGAGTGTGTTTGATCTTTAACTTTACCCAAGGCTGTAGGGACGGTGTCTCTGTCCCATTTCTCTTTGAAGTAGCCCCTGGCTGTCACCGACTTTCCCCCTACCTCTTGTTCCTCTCACTGTGCTCTACTGCTTTCCTCACTACCCCAGAGCACCCCAAATGTGCCTTTCCAGTGATTATTCCTTCCCCCTCAATGGCTCTTCTTTCAGTTAGTCATGGCTGTCTCTCTGCCTTCAGGCCTTTGCAGAAATATCATCTTACGGAGCAGGGGATGGGGGTGGGGGGTTCATTACCTATCCTGTGTCCCGTGACATTCTCGCTGTCCTTTTCTCCCCTTGAGCCTGCTTTATTTTTCTCCAGAGATCAATGACTATTTGTACAACTGTACAATTGATATAGTGTCCGACATCTGTTGACTGTCACCCTCCAGTAGAATGAAAGGTGCATGCCAGCAGCAGCCTTGCCTGTGTTATCAAGTACTGCCTTCCCATACCTGGAACAGTGCCTTGTACATACCAGGCAACTGCAGATGAAAAGGCAGCCAAGAGCTCACTTTCGGAGACGCCTTTATGCAGAAGTCTTCCTGTGTATCCTGAAGAAGGATTGAGATGTGGTCTGTCAGTCACATAATGATTTACTCAGAGACTAATTTCCATCTTTGTATCTTGTGTTTTGTATTCTTGATCCTACTCGGTCTCAGTATATTAGCTCTTTTAAAAAAAATTGTTATGCCTTAAAAAAAAAAGCCTGTCTCCTTCCATCCTTTTTCTGGTGTAGGGATAGCAAATCACACCACCAGGTGTGCAGTAGGCTTCATGGTGAGGTGGCTTGGTGCCTCTGTGCCTCTGCTGTTGTTGACATGTCTGATTTCTTCGTTTTCTCTGTGCAGGTTGGCTCGGGCCTGTCTGAATCTGATGGCTGCTTTGGTGACCCAGGGTCCTGAAGCCGCCAGGGACGTCTGCAGCCATTTTGATTTAAATAAAAAGACCTTGTACACCCTGGTGACCAAGAGAGATACGAAGGTGAGGAAGCCTGTCTTATGCCTTTGTGTGTCTCCCTTCTCTATGGAGGGCCATGGTGGTTTGTTTTTCTTCCTTTCTCTTGCTCTGGCCGCTATACAGATGAAATGGGAGGTGTTTGGGGGTAAGGGTCTGTCTGCGGGGAGGGTAGGCTTTACTCCTGGCTGGTGATGGGGCAGGCTGTGGAAACATCTGAGGAAGCTTCTCTGGGGGCTCGGTGGGTCTTCCTGGCTGTGAGGATGGCTCAGTTTGTGAGAGACTTCTCTACTGGGTCAATGAAATAACACCTCTGTGCCTCATGGCCATGAAGCTTATAGCAGGTCCCAGTCCTCTGGTCCCATTCTGCCCAATTCAGAGGAAACCCTTGTAACTCCAAGGCAGTGAGGAACTTGGGACTTGGAGGGCTCTTTAGTAAGTGACTTGTGCTTCCCAGTCTTGTAATGGTTAGAACTGGATAGTGCCCAAGAGCATGAATGGGCATGTGGATGGTTGGTGTCAGGAGAACTATGAAAGGAAATTCTCTGGTGGCTCTCTAAGGTTAAGGTTCACTTAGTTTTGGAAGGGTTCTTAGAGGAAAAAAGCACAGCTTGAGGAAGGAGTCCTGAGCTTGAGGGGGCATTCTTCCATCATGTAGTTGTCCCGCCTGCCAGGTGAGCTCCCCTACTGGTTCTCAGTGCTCTGAGCAGCCCCAGCCAGAGGCTTACCCCCTTCCTAAGCATAAAGTTGGGCACCCTGTCTTTACCCTGTCTGCTGCAGTGGAGAATCTCATTAGAATAGTTCCCTTCTGTAGCCATCTGCTGCCTTGTCCTCTCAGTATTCCTGGGAATTGTGTGTTTTCCATTGCCAGGAAATGTACTGAAGGGCTAATAGTAATAATACCAAGCAACTGTTCTGCTCTGTGGGGTTTGCCTGGTGTTAAGGGTTTTACTGGGATTATGAATAAGGTATTTTCTGAGGAAAAAAATTCTAGGTCTTAGTGTCTCTTAGATACTATGCTTTGTTAACATGTCAACAAATTCCATTCAGTGAGTAATGGCCTCTGACATTTAAATGTGCTTCTAATAAAAAGAATGTGTGTGCTATTTGCACACTAGGGCAAATATCATGCTCTGGGCTTACCTGGCAGTAATTACCCATCAGATACCCTCCTGCATTCTACCCCTGTTTCTCTTGACCTCAGCCATCCCAGCCATCTAAGTCAAATAGACTTTCAGTATCCAGGCCACCCACCAAGACCAGACAATGTGGGAAAGCCCACCCAGGGTTCTCTTCCTGAATCCCGGCTGCAGGGCTGCACATGAGCTGTATTAGGGTCTCAGGGCAGGGTATTTTACCCTCCAGGATCTGTAAGATAGGAGTTATTGGCAATGGACAATATTTTTACTTTCTTTTGTATAATCGTCTGTATCAAGTATCTTAAATTCTTTTATGTTGTAGGATATAGAGTACAGGCATAAACTTTTTTAAATGTGTGAAGTGTCGGGGATATTCAGAAATAGAGCAGCATGAAGAACTTCCATGTACCTGCCATCCGCCTTCAGACGCTGTACCCCCTCCCCCCACTTTCTCTGTTTTGGGGCAGTCTATTATAGCAAATCCCAGACGTGAATCGTCTTCCACCATGAATATTTCAGTGTGTACTCTAACAGAAAAAGACCTTTTAAGGAACAAAACCACAGTACCATTATCACACCTAACACCATTAATAATTTCTCAATATCATTTATTACTAAGTTTGGCCTGGGTTTTTTCTGACTATTTCAAAATTGTTTTTATACTTTATAGATCAGACCAGGATCCAAGCACTGTCCCCACATTGCATTTGGTTGATATGTTTCTTAAGTTTCTTTGACTCTTTTTTGAATCTTTGAGATTTTCTGCCTCATTTTGCTCCTGCCTTTGTTTTTGCAATTTAGTTGTTGAAGATGCTGATAGCGATTTTTTTTAAATGAATGTATGTTAACATTTTGGAGGAAATTATTAAAGCCTCTAAAAGAGGAAAGATTATGGATATAGTCATCCAGCCAAAAAAAGCATTGTTAAAATCCTGTGCCAAAGAGCAGTTTTACCAAATATGCTTTGGTCTGTTTTAGACAGTGTTTTGTAGAACAAGCCTGAAAAGTTCAGGATGTTTTCTTCCTGGGATAACAACCTTGTGAGGTCACAGGGTAGGAATGAGGAGTAGGCGTGTGGCCTTCTTTCCGTGGGATTTGGATGCCTTTGATGGAGTGGACCAGAGATGGAGGGTGGAAACCCGGAGGCTGAGTGGGAGCCATGGCAGCGGCAAGCCTGGCGTGTGCAGATACCCTGCCCTGGGTAATCTCACCTTGTTTCTCCACAATGGCAGGAATCTGACATTTGGGCTTGTCCTGGGATATATAAGATGGAAGCCAGGAGATGATAACAGAATCCCTTTTCATTTCACTTAGATATTCATTGCTGGAGGGACCCATGAGAGGACGTTAGTCTAACTCTGCTATGTACAAGCAGGATAAGAAGACCTGGAATGGCAGTTAACTGGAACCAGTGTTTCAGGGCCCTGACTCTCAATACTGTTACTTTAGTGAACAGGGAAGGGAAAAAAAAAAAAAGCAGAACTTCCCACCAGCAGGGAAAGGATTAAAGCCTCCTAATTTAATTTTGCCAGGCAAGTTTTAGCTTTTTACCAGCATTCATCTGAAACATAGTTATATGTTGTCCAAGGTAACAAATTAACTACTTGAATTAGGTGACTTGTTTGCTTCTTCCTTTTTTTTCACTCTGTTTTCCAGGCTAAAGTGAAGTGGCAAGATCACTGCTCACCACAGCCTCGACCTTCTGGGTTCAAGTGATCTTACTGCCTCAGCCTCTGAAGTAGCTGGGAGGTACTTGCCACCTCACCTAGCTAAATTTTTTTATGTTTTGTAGAGAGGAGGCCTTGCTGTGTTGCCCAGGCTGGTCTTGAAATCCTAGGCTCAACCAATCCTCCTGCCTCAGCCTCCCAAAGTGCTAGGATTATAGGCGTGAGTCACTATGCCTGGCCTGACTTGTTTACTTCAACAATGAGACATCTTGATGTCTTGGGAGCAGTAGTTACTATAAGCTTCCTGAGGTCAGGGGCAGTATGTTAGTCATCTTTGCACCCTTTCTTGGCCTGAGATGACAACGGCATCTTGAATGCAATGGGTGTTTACTAACCTTGAACTGGTCCATATACTAAGGAAGTACAGCTCGTTCTTAACAGCAATGATCATTGTACCCACACTCCTTGTTGTGATGAGGCACACAGCTAGGCCTCAGAGCAGAGAGGAGAGTTTGAAGTTCTCAGTTTTTCAAATAAACCCACATTGGTCTAATACCCTGCTGAGATGCTGCATGAAATGGATGGAGACAGACTCAGTACATATAACACGTGAAAGGACTTGCTCTAGGTGTTAGAAAGCATGGGCTGGATAACCTTCCTTTTTTCCAGAAGAAACATATGCCAAATAAAACGAGATGGAATTAAATACTTGCAGTGACCTCATTGGTGTCAAGAATTATCCTTGTACCTTGAGAAAGTGAGCAATGAAAGTGCATGAGAGTCCTGAGAAGAAGGAAGACGTTCTGTACAGTCAGACATAAAGCAGTACATTTGTTCAATTTCGTGACATCACAGTTCTAGAACTTAACTCACTTAGCTGTGTGTCCTTGAGCAAATTTTTAACTATTCTGTTTTCTCATCCGTAAAATGGGTGTGGTGTAAACATCTCCGTCTCAGGTTGTTAGGACTAAATGAGATAACAGAAGCGTAGCATTTGGCATAGTGCTTGGACATAGTAGGTGCTCAGTAAACAGCTTTATCATCACCATCATTGCTACCGCTACCACCTCCAGTGCTACGCCCGAGTGAAACAGAACTTTCTAGAAGGCAGAGACTGCTCCTTAATCTTTTTGGGTATTCAGGGAATAATTTGTTGTGACGTTAACATTTCTTGGCAGTGAATTAAGGTATTTTTGGGATAACTGAAGTAGCAGAGTTTTTGGTTTAAACAGTGGAAGATCCCAGCACACATGCTAGTTCTGAACAGCTGCTGAGAGAACTTCATGGCTACATGCCTTGGGTTCCCCATAGTAAAACAAGGGATGAGGAGACACAGCTTTGACTTTACAGTACTGGGAGGCAAAACTGATCATGTGGCCCTAGTGACTTCCTTGGAAGTGTTGACTTCTGTCACAGCCATTGGGCCCTCACCAAGGAGGCCCACTGCCCTGGGTCATGGCTGATGCCCGTGTGACAATGCGAGGCACAACCCTGGGAAGGCTGTAACTTGACAGCATCTGTGCTTTACTTTCTGGTGTGAGCTAATAGCTCTATAATATCTAATAAAACCCAGGCGTCACCATATTGATGTCTCATTAAAAGCAGCACCAATCTTTCTGTTATCGGATTTTTAGAAACCTAGATTTTCTTCAGCTAGCGAGAGAAGATGGATTGTGGAAGGCTGAGAGGCATGCTCTATACGAGTGTGGTCCATACACTAAAGACATTGATGTATTTCAGTCTAGGAAGGGGGCAGAGCTGTTCTGTAGCTGTGCTTTTTTGTATTGAGAATAGGGCTTAAAACAAGGAAAAGTAGAGAAGATTTGGAGGAAAGGGCAAAGAAAAGATCCCTTGCTTTCTGTAAAGAGTGAGCATTGGCTTCAAACTTGCACCCCTTGATGACTGGGGACAAGACCACTGTGTTCCTGTTTCCTTCGGCTCTGTGTGGAAAACGCATGTGACATATGGGTCTCCTTTGTCCTTCAGGGAGTGCACGACGTCCGCCTGGCCTACATTCAGTTTGCCCTTTCCTTTTTAATTGCTGGTGATGACAGCACGATAGTACAAGTGTTGGAACTGAAAGGTGGGTGTGCCCCTTTGTTCCTTTGTGGTTGTTTTGAAAAACCTACTGCAAACCATGTCTTTCATGTTAGGAAAAACTGTAGTCTTTGCAGCTGCTGTGTGCTCTGGAAGGAAGGGTGTATTACAGAGCTCTGGCCGGTGCTGTTTTGATGTCACTGGTCAGAATGAACAGAGGCATTCTGTTATGCCATCTGAAATGCTGAGCACCTTCACAAAGAATAAATGCAAACCTGAGAGAGGCAAACTCAGGCAAACAAAGAGGCATCATGGCTCTAGAATGTCCACAGGCTCACAGCTCTGGCTACCTGGCTGTCCTTAAGAATTATGTCCTAAAAAATAAAGTTCACTTACTTAGGTGCCTCTGCCCTGTGCTACCAGAGCATCAGTAACAGGGCTTCAGAGAATTCCAACTTGACACCTTCTGGAGGCTGTCTTCTAGAGTGAGACTTGGCATAGTTTCATCTATTAAGGCTGCTTGCGTTTGATCAAAGGTTCCATAAGACACTAAAGGGCAGCACCTAGCTCAGCACATGGCACCTCCTCGTAAGATTCCTTGGAGTCATACTCTGTCTGGAGGTCCCATGTCCTGGCCAGAGATCTGGGAGTTGGAAGAGTAGCAGTGTGCTGTGCCTGGGATGGTTGAGTCTCCCATCCTCCCTAAAGTGGAGACCTGAGCTCCCTCTAGAACATGACTTTTGGGCCACTTGGAGAGTGCAGTGGTCGCCTTCTGGTGTTGTGGGCCTGGTCTATGCTGCCATGGTAGAACAACATGGGAGCAGACGTGTGGTTGATGTGCAAGATGAGGCAGCCGTCAGATGTGGTTTTTTTCAGCTTGTTACCAGGAACTAGGTTTGGGATATGCTGCTGCTGTCAGAGCTAGTAGTTTCTTTAAGATTCCCTGAGTCATCTTAACCATCTGGCCTTTTATTTAAGGACAGTGGGTACCAACCATTTACACTGTTAAGGGGGTGGGGATAGACTTCAGTTCATTGTTTCTCCTGGGAAGCTTGGCCTTATGCAACAAAACTTTAAGATGCTTATGCATGGGTTTGGATTTTTGACAGGCTCATCTCTGTGGGCCTCTCATAGTGCCCCATGCCAGAGCCAAGTATTACCCCGAACCATTGCCTGGCCTCTGTGTCCATAGGCTGCTAGCACTGAAGTGGGTTGCACAATGGAAAAAGGAAAAAAAGAAAAACTTTTAAGTACTTGACCCAAGAATGCCATATCTAGTCATTTATCCCAAGGAAATAATTAAGAATGTGAGTAAGAGGTTTTACTAGGGAATATTTTTTATATTGGCTGAAAATTGGACTCCTAGCCATCCATCAGTAAGGGATTAGCTGAGCATCCTAAGGACTAGTCATAAGATGGAATGCAGCTGTTAAAAATGATGCAGAGAAATGCTTAATGACATCTGAGTTTTGAGTAATAAAAGGTCGGGTATAAACTCAGTTATAAAATAAAGAATGGCCTCATTTTCCTAAAAGCTAAACAGAGTAGTATGGATATGTCAGAAGGTAACCTCTGGGCAGGGGGTTATGACTGACTGTCTTTTGGTTTGTCTGGTATCTCCTGATTTTTCTCCTTTTAAGAATAATGCTTTTGTAGAAATTGTGCATGCCCTTGAAGCACTTGCGGAGAAAGAAAAATTGTAACTGGTTTGGTGCTTCCGCCGCTGTCACCAGTGCATTAGTAATGATACAGCATCAAACTCTGGCCTTGATGCTGTATCATTCCTGGGGACCGAAAAGTAGGCAGCAAAAGCAGCAAGTAAACAAAATCCCCCAAAATTCTACTACCTCACCCCAAAATGATGACTAGTATTTTAAACATGTCTCTGGTCAAGTCTAAGCAAAAGTTAAATTTTATTAGTCTTTTATGATTCCATACATTCTCCTTCAGCAAGTATTAAGTTAAAATTTGACGTAATATGAGATAAGTAAAGTAAAACAGTACTAAACAGCTTCCGATCTTCTTAGAATGTTCTGTCATTGGTTCACCTTTAGGTACTCATGATTTCCTATGCCACAGTAGGGAGTGGTTAGTTCTACTGTGAACTTGTATAGTTAAAAAAGACAAAACTTAAAACTTAAAAAAGGTAAATGGCATTGTTTGGCGTGCTATTTAAACAGTAAGGTACTCTCATCTGATCTCGTTTTCAAAATGCTTCTGAATTTAATGGTTTGAAACTTTTACTTTCAGAATTTATTCCTTGCATTTTTAGCTCAGGCATAAAGGAAGATAGGATTTCTACCATCAATATTTTGTTATCTACACTGAAAACAAAGGTATGTGCTTGCTAATCACTGTATCTGTCATCCGCTTTCTCCTTGTGAATGAAGAAATACTCTATCGTTTTACAGGATTCTAGAACGACAACATCTTATTTAGATTGCTATATAGGTTGAGTAGAAAACTATTTCTTAAGCAGAAACACATCCTTAGCGGTGAACAAATCCTGGGACTAGAAGGACTAGCTGACTCAGCTGCTTTATTACAGTAGTAGACGAGCTGTTGGTCACCATTTCACAGTAACCCTGTGTCATAACCATAAACTGTAAATTACAAATACTACTTCATTTACACTTCTAACAAAATATCATTTTGTGTCATGTTCCATATTCTGCCTTTTGCAAGCATCTTATAGATGTTTAAAAACTTGCTAGAAGGATTACTATCTTTAATACAGAAGCACCTTCAGTTGGAAAACTGATGCTTCCAATATGAAAAGTTGTCAAAAATCCACATAAAAATGGCTCATAGGCATGAAAAGGCTTTACTTTCATAGTGTTTTAAACAGTGATTCTCAACTTGGGGCAGTTTTGCCTTCTAGGGGACATTTGGCAATGTCTGGAGACATTTTTGGTTGCAGAAGTGGGGAGTGCAACTGGCATCTAGTTGGTAGACATCAGGGATGCTGCGAAACATCTTGTGATGCATGGGATAGCCCCACATTAATTACCTGACCCCAGCAGGGCTCGGTGGCTCAGCCTGTAATCCCGCGCCTTTGGGAGGCTGAGGTGAGTGGATTGCCTGAGCCCGTGGGTTCGAGACCCACCTGGGCAGCGAGACCTCATCTCTACAGCAAATCAAAAAATCAGCCGGGCATGGTAGCACGTGCCTGTAATTCCGGCTACTTGAAAGGCTGAGGCGGAAGGATCACCAGAGCCCAGCAGTCCGAGGCTGCGGTGACTGGGAGCGGCCACTGCACTCCAGTCTGGGCGACAGGGTGAGACTCCAACTCAAAAAAAAAAAATACAATTACCTGACCCCAAATGTCAGTAGAGCTGAAGTTGAGAAACCCAAATTTAAAGTAATGCCAATAATGACGTACAGAGTTTTTGCTTGCCTACCAAAATAACATTGACTTTTAAAAACAGTGGTGGTGTTCAATGCTATCAAATATGCTTTGAATCAGGTACTTTCCTGGAGGAAGAGTTACATCCCCTATGGAAGATTACATAGTTCTGGCAATGTGTGTCAGAGGTCTTAAATGTGTTCGTGGACCCTGGCATATGGTTGTTCTGAACTGGAAGGGTTGTATCAGAGCCACCTGGGGAATATATTTGAAATATATGTACCTTGGCCACATCCCCAGAGATTCTGGGAGAAGCTTTGGGTGGAACTGAGGACATGTGCCACAATTCCATTTGCAGGAATCGGTACCAAGTTCATAGTCAATAGATGCAATGAAGACTTTGTACAAGAGTGCTAATCATGGTTTTATGGAGAATAGTTACAGTTTGGAAACGACCTAATTGTAAACACCAGGGGAATGGTGAATGGTCCACTTACAGGATAAAATAGCATTTAGCCCTCCAAAATGATGTTCTAAAGGAATTTTTAATGTGGGAAACGCTCATGCTACATAAGTAATCATATATAAATATAATCTCAGGCAAAAAGATAACTAATACATATACATGTATATGGTATGGGTGTGAGTGAGGCCTGTATATTCCCAGGATGGTTGGGAATATTGGTGAATTTTCTCTTTATGTATTATTCTTTTTGACCAAATTTTCTGCCATTAGCACGCATTATTTTTATAATGATGAGAAAACAATAAACATCATTTTAAAAATAATTCCTTGAACTTCATATGTTTTATTATTGTTTTCAGGTAGTTCACAATAAAAATATTACAAAGACCCAGAAGGTGCATTTCTTTACGGGGCAGTTACTGAACCACATAGCATCCCTCTACAGCTGGAATGGGATTACTGATGTGAACCCGGAAAACAGCCAGGTGTGGTCCCTTGTGGGTTTCAGCTGACCTCATTGTTGGTACATGCTTCTCATTGTTGGGAGACGGAAGATTCTTAACACTATATGAGGCTTAAAGTCCCCTCATTTGATCTGTTTCTTGGTTGTGGTTATATGACTATATTAATTATCTGCTAATTGCTGTTATGATTTTTGAAATTTTGTTTTTTTATGATAAGTCTGTTTTTTCCTGATCTCTGAGGTATAATAGTAATTCTTCTTTCTTAATGTAAAAACTGTGATTCCCTTTAGCTGAGTGACAGCTTCATTCTCCCTGCAGTGCATGTGTGCTAGATCTTCCTCCTCTCACTTTACCTCTGCTTTTCCTTTCCATTCTTGCATATCCAGCTTTTGGAGTTTCAAGGCTTCTTTTACTTCAGGATTCTAAGTGTCTAGGATCCTCGTCTCCTAACATGAGTAATTTATTTTGTAATAATTAACTCAAGTGCTAAATCAAAATAGTTGTTTTCGGCCAGATTGCTTTCTGCCAGATTACTCATGCCTGTAATCCCAGCACTTTGGGAGTCTGAGGTGGGAGGATTGCTTGAGCTCAGGAGCTTAAGACCAGCCTGGAAAACATGGCAAGACCTCATCTCTACAAAAATTAAAAATAAAAAAATTAGTTGGGTGTGGTATATGCACCTGTAGTCCCAGCTACTTGGGAGGCCAAGGTGGAAGAATTGCCCGAGCCCAGGAGATCAAGGCTGCGGTGAACCGTGATTGTGCCACTGCACTCCAGCCTGGGCAACAGAGTGAGACCCCAACTCAAAACAAAAAGTATTTGCTCTCATGTTGACCCACTGCCAATGTACATTTTAATTTTCAGGGTGTTTCTGAATGTGGCCTTGGCCAGAGTAGTGAAGGCTCAAACTTCCTGTAAACTTTGTAATAACTTACCTCTCAGGAGCCTACTATTTTACTTCCTTTTATCTTGGAGACTTGCCCGCGTTCTCTTGTTTTAAGCATGTTTTTGTAGCTCTATTACCAGGAAGCCTCAGGGGCTTCATAAAGACACTCCCAAATGTGGAATTTTATTCACAAGAGCAAGAGAAATTAAGTTATTTTTAAGTCTTTAAGAATGCAGGTTTAAGCTTGCCCTCTTATATGTATTATTTTATCTTGGTCAGTGTATATTTTTTTTGTTTGTTTATTTTTTGGAATAATGCCAAGGGTTTAATTTAAAACGTTTCAAGTTTTTATTAGCCAGGTGATATTGTCCTGTTTTATTCTGTAGCTAGTACTAAGGTTTATGAGTTTGGGATTTTCATTGAATTTTTTAAAACCCTCATAGGTTTCTACAAAAGAAGCAGGAAAAGCAATGGTGAGGGAACTCGTTCATAATTTCCTGATGGATCTTTGCTGTTCACTTAAGCATGGGATTAATTTTTATGATGCATCTTTTGGTACCTTCGGCAGGTAAAGTATAACATTCACATAAACCCTGGGTTGTGTGTTCTTTATAAGTCATCATATGCATGACTTCTAGTGGAAATCAGTTAAATAATGAAATTGTAGGTTAGAACTAGAATTATGGACATTTTAAAACTCATTTTAAGGATGAGCAGTTGGAGACCCAGAGAACTTCTGTTGATTGCATGCCCTTGGGGGCAGATGTGTCAGGGTCACCATGTTTAGACACATAGATTATGGGGTATTTTACCCAGGGAGGCACAGCATGTATTTACCTAAAGACAATGGTATCAATTGGATTAAAAAAAAATTAGTTATTTCAGCCATCCCAGAGAGGGTTGACCCTGACTTGGACCTTGCAGCAGTCCTGAGGTGGATATCATTGGTATCCCGGTTTTGCAGAGGTGGAAGATGGTCACTGAGGTCAAGACACTTACCTGCTAAGTGGCGCAGCTTGCTTTTGAATCCAGGAAATCAGTTACAAAACAGATAGTCATAACTGAACAGTCCTCCCTCTCCTCAACCACAGGCTGCTGATTTCAAAATTGTGTTTTTACATTTTGTTTTATATTTCACAATTATGATAACATTTTATCAGTAAGGAAACATGAAATCCAAACCTGCTGGACTTCATTATGTTCTTTGCAGCTTTCACTTTGTAGCATGTACATGTCCACATAGATATTTTATAATAACCCAAATGAGCTACTGTTCATCAATCTGCTTTTTTCCCACTTGATGATAAAAACGTTGGACATATTTCCCAGTCATTGGAAATGACTGACTTTTTACCCCTAGACTGCATAGCATTTCATTATAAAGATTTAGGCAGTTTGATTTACTTCTGATTTTAGCCAGTCAGGAAATGACTGACTCTTTCAGAATAGAATAACACAGTGGGAATTTTCCTGCTTATGTACGAATTTGGGCTTGTTTTGATTCTGAAGTTACATGATTTAACTTACCACATCATTTCTTTTTTTTTTTTCATTTCTTTTTTTTTTTACCCTCTCTCATCGGTAAGAATGAGCTCATTTTCCTGATGAAATGTAACAGCAGTCTTTTATAGTCTAATACAATGTACCACCATGTTTAAAATACATGCTTTTGTCCCCCTTTTTAAGGTACTTTTTTTTCTTCATAACGAGACCCATGGAATAGATGATCATTTAATGAGCATATTGAATCAACTTGTGGGTGTGGATCTGTTTGGAATTAGCTGTGGTTTACGTGAATTGTGAAGCCGTGGACAAAAGACAAATGTTTGTGCTTTGGGGAGAGGAAGTTTTGTTTGTGGACAGTAATGGAAAGCTTTGAGAAAATTGAAACGCATGGTTCCCCGGTAGTCATGTGGCTTGTTCCCTAATTTCCTGTAGGTCCCTAGGTGAATGTCACCACTTTAGGGAGCCCCTCCCTGGCAGCCCATTCCAGAATAGCCCCTCCACTGTAGTTGTCCTTTTGCTGGCTTACACTTTTGTTTGTTTGCTTATTTATTTACTTGCTGATTTATTTTTTTTGCTTGTTCATTATCTGATTGGTGAGAAGTAGTGAGAACAGAGGTTGATTTGTTTTGGATCTGTAGTCCCTAGGACAGTGCCTGGCACATAGTAGATGTTCACTGAAAGCCAGATATTAGAACAGAGAACAAGGGTTGGCAAACTTTCTGTAAAGAGCCAGAGAGTATTTTAGGTTTTATGGGCTATACAGTCTCTGTTGTGACTACTCCATTGTGCCATTGTAGCACTGAAAGAGCCATAGATATAAACAAATGGGTGTCACTGTGTTCTAATAAAACTATTTACAAAGATAGGTGTTGGACACTAGTTTGCTAACCCCTGGTATGGTGGTTAAAAGAGAAGGTTCTGGGACAGCCCCTTTGGGTCCCCTCCCACTGTGGGAGCTTTTCTGTCCTCTTAATAAATCCTGCTTAAAAAAAGTGAAGTTTCTGGAGTCAGATAGATGGGCTTCAATCCTAACTTAGCTCTGAGACCTTGAGCAGGTTATGTATTCTCCCAGACTCCATTACTTCATTTGTGAAATGGGAATAACATTAGCACCTGCCTCAGAGAGGTAGACTGGGCTAACTGTCTACAGCAGTGTCTGGCATGTATTACATAACTATGTAAATATCAGCACTATTTATTTTATTGCACTGCCACTGATTAATGTATGTGTAGTATCGTTTAGCCCTCTGTACATTTAATGTTCTGTTCATTTGTTCATAGTTTTCATATTAAGAAAGGGTATTTTCATGTCCCTTTAAAAAAAGTTTTCTGATTAAAATTATACTCTTTCTAATTCAGTTTTTTAAGACCTTTACTATATGTAAAACTGTCACATAGCGTTGTAATTTACTCAATTTATGAGGGAATACAAGACTCTGAGGACCTTAGAAACCATCAACACGGCTTGTACATGAGGTGCATTCTGAGGTTTTTCTGGATGTTTTAACTTCGGTTCTGTGTAAGGGGCATGTATACATAGTGACTCCCAAACACAGAGGGAGCCAAGAAACCAAAGAAGGGGCAGATGATTCCAGCCTATTGGTATAGACTGGCTTTATGGGGGAACTCACAGACAGAAGTGTGGTCTTGGGCGACTGGGATGATGAACCATAGGGAAGGGGTACACATGCTTCAGGGAAATGGGTGTGGATTTGATCTAAGGGCAGGATTGATGATAGATATGAGTTTATCGAGGTTGATTGATCTAAGGGCAGGATTTATGGTAAGTGTGCTCTTACGCAAGGAATGATAGCTAAACTAGAAATCTCAGAGTCATTCCCAGAATCGGGATTAATCCCGATTCCTAAAAGGCTTGGAGGTGGGTAGTGCCTAGCGTCTACAGCTTTGGCTTGTGTTGCATCCTGGATTATTGCTCCTGGAGCCAGGCTTATCTGCTTCTTACTCTTGTCATCTCACACTTCTGAGGACTATTTGTCCACTTGGGGACAAGTTTTGTATAGTCTCCTGTGGTAAGTTTGTTTACATCCTAGTTTCTTTCAGCTGCTAAGTAAAGGTGTAGGGATTTGAAATGAGCTAGAAACAGAAGACAGAAGATCTTATGCTATCTTTTTGAGTTTTAGAAATAATTTAGTGGCAGGGCAATCTGGACCATGTGGCAGTTCATGAGCACTTCATATTAAAAAAAAAACTTCATCCTTTGAAGAGAAAAATCCTTTTTGTACTCACACACACCTGTGTTGACATATGCTTTTCAGAGTGGAACTTGGGCGTGAATTCCTCCCTGCTGAATTTGCCTTTTCTATACAACATCCTTGACTTATAGGCCCCCTGGAGTTTTCTTCCTCTTCTTTAGAAGTCAAATTGAATTCAAGGAGGGAAGAAGGAAAGACGAGACAGAACAGGCAAAGTAGAGACTTTTTCAGCCACTCCGTAGAGGACTGAAAGAAAAGCCCTCTGGGGGTGAGCTGGAACCTTACCAGCCATGAAAGTATGCCCTTATTCCATGGGGGACATTCACCCACTGCAGTGGTACAGCTGTGTTCACCAAGGGCTATTCCCAGAGCTGCCATTATCATCCTGAGCTCTTGGTGTGCTCTGTCTGAATCTTCCCTGCTGACTTCTCCCCTTCTCTTTCTCTAACAGAGGTGGAAACCTGACACTCTTACATTTCTTGCTGGGTTTGAAAACTGCAGCAGATGATGAGCTGGTGGCCGACCTTGTGGTGAACATCCTCAAAGTGTGCCCTGACTTACTGAACAAATATTTCAAGGAAGTAATGTTTTCCTTTCTCCCACGAGTGAAGTCCACTTGGTTAAATAATATCAAACTACTAAACAAGGTAAAACACACACACACACAATATTTAAAAGTTGCTAGCTGTGTAGGGGGTGGAGCATAAGTTTATCATATGATCTGATAAACTATACAATATGAAGACCTTTCAGAGATAAAAAGGGATATATTTTTTAAATTTAATCATTTTTATTTTTTGAGTTGAGATCTCACTCTGTCACCCAGGCTGGAGTACAGTGGCATAATCATAGCTCACTGCAGCCTCAACCTCCTGGGCTCAGGCAATCCTTCTGCCTTAGCCTCCCAAGTAGCTGGAACTACAGACATGCACCACCACACCTGGCTAACCTCTCTATTTTTTGTAGACATAAGGTCTTGCTATGTTACCCAGGCTAGTCTTGAACTCCTGGGCTCAAGCAATCCTCCTACCTCAGTCTTCCAAAGTGCTGGGATTATAGGTGTGAGCCACTGTACCTGGCTAATTTTTCTACTTTTTGTAGAAACAATGTCTTGCTATGTTACCCAGGCTTGTCTTAAACTCCTGGGCTTAAACAGTCCTCCCACCTCAGCCTTCCAAAGTGCTGGGATTATAGGTATGAACCACCATACCCATCCAAAAGGGATATTTTAGATCATGTAAATTTGTTGCCCTTGTTTTTCAGAGAACTGAATTTAAAATTAGTGCAAAGTCTGAAATGTAGGGTAGTTTTTATTTTTATTTTATTTTTATTTATTTATTTTTTTTGAGTTGGAGTCTCACTCTGTTGCCCAGACTGGAGTGCAGTGGCATGTACCCGGCCACTGCAACCTCGACCTGCTGGGCTCTAGCGATCCTTCCACCTCAGCCTTCCAAGTAGCCAGAACTACAGGTGCGTGCTACCATGCCCAGCTAATTTTTGATTTATTGTAGAGATGAGGTCTCACCAAGTTGCCTGGGTGGGTCTCAAGCCTGTGGCTCAGGCAATCTACTCACCTCGCCTCCCAAAGTGCTGGGATTACAGGCTGAGCCACCGAACCCAGCCCTGTAGGGTAGTTTTTAAAGATTGCTGTTTCAATAACAGCACAATTTGAAATAAACTGTGAAATGTTGGTCTGCTTGTTTAACTGGATGTGCATTAACTTTCTTTTGACCATAATGTCAGCACCCCCCCATCTACCAGTGGAGGTACTTACTATCATCCTTTGGCGGCGATGCCTGCTTGGCTAAGCTTTCTCTCTTTTTGATTTATGGCCCAGCTAATGGTAGAATACCTGGGATTGTTTTCTTGTGCCTTGACCTGTGCCTGACATTATCTGTAAAACCAGTGTTTCTTCTACTTAAGTGCCTGTATGTGCAGTCCCCTCATGGATCTTGGAACAAGGAAGATGCATTTTGCCTTTCATTTGGTGCCCACAGCCCTGTGACTAGGATCCTTGCAGAGAGCTGCTTCTGGTGCTGCTCTCCTAGTTACAGGGTAGCCAGGCGAGCCATGTGGTCTTCATGGGCCCATGTTTGAGGCCTTGCTTGGCTGCTTACTAGTTGTATGGCCTTAGGGAAATTACCTAACCTCACTAAGATCCAATTCTGTCATCCATAAAGATGTTTTTTGTTTGTTTGTTTGTTTTTTGAGTTGGAGTCTCACTCTGTCGACCAGACTGGAGTGCAGTGGCCGCTCCCGGCCACCGCAACCTCGCCTGCTGGGCTCCGGC
>NW_007255057.1:66508-90928 GCF_000164805.1 Carlito syrichta | reverse complement strand
TGCGGGCTCAGGCAATCCACTCACCTCAGCCTCCCAAAGGCGCGGGATTACAGGCTGAGCCACCGAGCCTGGCGATGTTTTATTTTTAATGTAAAGTGTTCCTACCCCACAGGTTTGTCATGAAGCTTTAAAAAGATGGCATGATTTGTCAGGTGCCTGTCAAGTGCAGCAGTATCTGATGAGTATTACCGGTAGGAGTTCTAGCAGCAATTTCTTTGTCATCAGAGGTTTTAAGAAACTCCTCAGATTATAGGCCAAGCTCTGCTTTGAAGGTCACAGCTCTGCTAACAGCCAGTCTGGTGACCTGCCTTGTCTTAGACAAGTGGATTGGGAATTAATCTCCCAGACTCCTTAGACTGTATAGTGGGAGTAGTCATTTTTTGATACCCATGCAGGGTTTGTGCTGAGCCTTGTGGTGAATCTTGGACCTTTATTGCTATAGTGACATGACTGAAATGGCCTCACTGTTGGGTGTCTGCAACTAACCTCAGGATGGAAACTTATTTTGAACACCAACTAAATCTCGTTTCTCCTTTTCCTAGATCTATGAGGCCCAGCCAGAGATTTCCCGGGCGTTTCAGACCAGAGAATTTATCCCCTTGCCTCGGCTCCTAGCGATGGTGATGGTGACCACTGTGCCCCTGGTGTGCAATAAGATCATGTTCACTCAGGCATTAAATGTAAGGTCATGTGGTTGCCACACCTCCAGAACTTTCTCCTGCTAAACTTTCTCCTGGCCATGTGATATGATTGTTCTGAGAATACCAACTTGCATGCATTTGAGTGTGTTTTGTCAGTGAGCCTCTGAGGTTTTCAGGATAGAGGCTGTAGTTTGAAATAGTCCATGAGTGACAGGTCCACTCGCCTGGGTAAGGACACTGGGTAAGGTCCACTCGCCTTAGAGCAGAGACACACTCCTTCCAGGTGGCAACTGACTTCATGTTTTGCTCTGCTCCATCACACTGGGGGGACCCTGGGTTTCTTCCAAGCCTTTCTAGTCTGCCTGAGGGTTGGAGAATGTCAGAGTCAGAGGAAGGAACCTTCAATTATTAAAATCTCATTAGTTTAGAATTTCAAGATAGGGTAGGACTGAAACTTGCTTCGCAAACCCTTTATTTTGTGGTTTAATGGATGGTGTGAAGATGTCTGGAGAACATTTACTTTGAGGTCCAGCTATTTTCAGACATTATTGAAGGACATGTTTATGAAAAAAAATGGAGACTTAAATTTCACATTATTTATTTATTATAAAGGTTCCCTGATTCCCATCAGAAGCCACATTTTGAGGGGGTTCATGTATCTTTCACCATAGCATAATAGGCTTAAGTGAATGGCTTGAGTTGGCACACCTGGGTCCTTTGTCCTACCAGCTCCAAAGCCCGGGTTGCCTGGGACCCACCTGGGGAGGAGCCAGGTATTCACAGGGGTATTTGCATCCTTCCAGGCAGGTTGAGTTGTTCGGTGGTATCTGTAAAAACAGGGTTGACCATGGTGGGTCGCACAGGTATGGGCTGGGCCTCGTGGTGGTAAGTACTGTCATGTAAAGTGACTCCTACTTCTCAGGGGTAGACTCCTGAGACTGTGCGGTTAAAGTAGCACTTTTTTGATGCCCGTGCAGAGTTTGTGCTGAGCATGGGCAGTGGGTAGGAGGGGCGAGAAGGAGGCCTGGGTGGGACTAGGCAGAAAGGTCTCTTTTGTGTTTGCCAAATCATCATACTCAAAATTAGGACCCAGCTAGCTTGCCCATCTGTTCTAATTAATGTGGGAGATGTTAGTATTTCCCAAGGGGCTTACAGGAAAATCACATTGAAATTAATACTTGTATGTATACATCCCCTGCCTGGACTGTATCTACACATTTGGACTCTCCTCCTGGCTTGCTCCTGCAGTCTAGGAGATGAAGGTTGTCTCTCTTCTCACAGTGTTTCAGAACCTAAGGATTGTGCCTCGAGAGAGGTATTCTGTTCTCTGGTCAGAGTGGCTACAAAGAGTGAGAGAGTACACGGCTTCCTCTCCTGTTGGCAGCTGCCATCCTGTGCAGGACCAGGGCCACCAAGCCTAGCATTGCCTCCCCACTATAGTGCCCTTTCTGATACCATGTTTTCTTATGAGTAGTGGCACCCAGTGACACAAGTGCACCTAGGGGCTGGGGCTTGGAGGGGTTTTTTGTTTTTTTTGTTTTTGTTTTTTTTTTGAGTTGGAGTCTCACTCTGTCACCCAGACTGGAGTGCAGTGGCCACTCCCGGCCCCTGCAGCCTCAACCTGCTGGGCTCCAGCATCCTCCTCAGCCTTCTGAGTAGCTGGAATTATAGGCATGTGCTACCATCCCCGGCTGATTTTTTGATTTATTATAGAGATGAAGTCTCGCCAAATTGCCCAGGCAGGTCTCGAACCCGCGGGCTCAGGCAATTCACTCACCTCAGTCTCCCAAAGCGTGAGATTACAGGCTGAACCACCGAGCCCAGCTTGTTTTTTAAAAAATATTCCTTATGGTACTGTCTAAAAAGCTTTTCATAACATATGTTTTAGTATTAGAAGAGTTAGCTTATTTTAGAAATGGGAAATGAGAAGGTGTTTGGAAGCAGGTCCCAGGCTGTTGGTTTGTGCTGCAAGCCTTTCGGGTGCCTGTGAATGCTTGCTTGGGGCCTGTCTTTGACGTAATTGCGGAGTTAGAGTCATTATTGGCTTAGGCCTGTTCATAGGCTTTAGTGGACAGTGTACAAACAAAAGTGAAACTACACCTAATTGGAATGCTGGGACACTGGGGTGTTATGGTTATTAAACTGAAATCAGGACACATGTTTGTGTTTACCACACTGTAAATCTACAGTGTCTCAGCCGGGTCTCCCAGGTGGGATTTTCTGGGAGGTCTTGTGAAGATGGAGATTCTGCTGGTGTTAGTCTGGGCTAGGACCTGGGGGTCTGTGTCTACCAAGTGCCAGGAGGTGTCATCACTGCTGCTAGCCCACAGACACTGACCAGCCAGCACCTGGACTCTTTTTGGTGATAGTGCAGGTTCTTGAACCCTGCTCAGTCTCCAGTGAGTGACCCTTCTGGGTGTCATTCTGAATAGAAGTAGGGATCTCTGGACACCTGAGGCCTGGGATGTGGGCTGCTCGCTTGCTGAGCTTGGAGGTGATTCTTCATACTTAAGTGCCTTGCCATCCCTCCACCTGATGCTGATGCTTTTAATTGTGCTGGGGTTGGCCTGGTGAGATATTGCTGTTGTTCATGGAGATCATCCACATTAGCTAAGTGGTTGTCAGAGAAGGCTTACTGAAAACCAGAGGATAAAAACAAAACCACTATTGGATTCTACCGTTAGTGGCCATTTTCCTAGCAACTGCTGAGGTCAGATGTGGAGGACATCAGAAGGGCGAGGCCCCTGATCACCCCTTCTCACAGTGTGGACACTGGCTGTCTCAGTGGCTTTCCCTAGGCATGACCGAGAAGCGGCAAGGGCCAGCCATGCCCAGGGCTTGGGAATCTGTGTCCACCAGCATATCCCAGAGATATTTGTAGATTTAACTTTTTTTCTTTCCAGCTGGACAGCAAGGCGGTGAGGGACATGGCTTTGTCCCTTATTTCCTTCATTTTGAAGAGAGCATTAAAAACTGTTGACCACTGCTTGAATAAAGAGGCCTGGCAAGACTCAGGCGTGTACACGACTGGAATGATGGAGGAATTTGTGCAGTTATTCAGAGAAGCCCTGAGCAAGGTAGGCACAGATCTTCTTTCAGCGTCACCAGTGATACGGATTTTTCAGGTCAGCCTGGGCTTAAGTGTCAGCTTCAATGGTTGGCCAGCTGAGTCCCAGAGTGGGTCAGCTTGAGGGGCTGGTAAGCCTAACCCCAGAGGTGTTGACTCTAATGGGCTGGCAAGCCAAGCCCTGAGAGTGTTGCTGATTCAGTGGGCTGACAAGCCTAGTCCCTGGAGTGATGGCTCTGATAGGCTGGCAAGCAAAACCCTGAGAGTGTTGCTGATTCAGTGGACTGACAAGCTTAGCCTCAGAGTGTCTCAGCTTCGAAGTTTCGCCTTCCAACAGCTCTCCTAATTCTGCCAGCTCAGTTGGCTAGCCAGCCAGCCCCCAGGGTGTGTAGCTCTTCAGCTCTGAACATCCTCTGCAGCTCTTCAAGTCGGGGTTCTTGTCTCATGCCCAGGAGGAATGAGGGACATGGACAATGGGAAAGTGAGAAAGCAGGATTTACTGAGAGGACAGAAAAGCTCCCATAATGGGAGGGGACCTAAAGGGGTTGCCAGTCTGGGGGCCGAAACCTGGTACTTATATAGCTCTAAGACCAAGCTGATTGGCTAGCACTAGCTTTGCTGATTGGTCAGTACTAAGGGCCAATTGGCAGGAGGTAGGCAATGGTGATCTGATAGGTCGGTACTTGGCAGTAGGCTGGTTGGTTATTTTTCCATCCCAGCAGTGAGTACTTAAGCTCTAGCTTGACAGGTTTGTAGGGAGCTTGTTTTCCAGTGTGAGTGTAGCAGCCTGAGAGGCCTGCCTGGAGTTCACTACATTCCTACTGGAAGACCTGCCCTGTCTGCCTGCCTAGCTTTTCTCTAGCTATCTCCTCTCTCACCAGTAAGCACACCGGGTGGAAGGGCCATTGTGGAAGCACAGAAGGGAGGATCCCAGTGAGTATCTGCAGGGCTGGACAACCTATTAGACAGTGTTGTCATGTGTGTGCCAAGCACCAGCTGAGAAGTTCTGCCGCTTGGGGTTACAGGCAGTGACGTCACTCTTAGAGCATTGCCCGAAAGTCCTTGTACAGAATAAGAATTTAGACAACACATGTGTTCTCCCACTGGGGCTCTGGTTCTAGTGGGGATCTTGAGTTTCACCAACTGCCGTGGTTGTGCCCCTGCCCCTCACCCACTGCTGGATAGACACACACCAACATCACTATGGCCCCAGTGAGAAGGGATGCAGTGGCTTGGAAGCCCCTCTTACTACCTTCCCTTGGCTAATTCTACTAATAAGGCAGGTCGTGGGGGTCAGTTCCCCTGAACTGGTCCTGAAGTGTAGTGTCTCTTTGTTTGTAGTATATTTTGCTCAGGTGAACGAGTCTTAAGGAGTTTGTTTTAATGATCAGCACTTGTTTTTTCACCAAAAAACAGTTCTAGAAATTATGCTACAAAACAGAGCTTGCCTGTTGTTACCCTGCCCTCTGTTACCTCCTTACACGCTCATGTAGATTTGTATCCCCCACTCCGCTGATTTTTGCTTCTTGCTAGTATGTTCAGTTCATCAGTTCATTTGTTTCTCTTCATTGTTGAATATGACTAATTTTTTGCTTCTTTTTCCCTTTTAGATTTTGCCAGACCTAAACACTATCGTGTGGGTCTGGCAATCACTTAAAAAGCAAGAAACCAAACAAGATGACGAGAAAGGGAAGAAAAGAGGTGACAAGCCACTGGCTGCCCATGAGACCCAGCTGTGCGGTGAGGACCTTGGGGCCTCTGCTGTGTCCCAGGATTGGGCTGACACTGGCAGCTCCTACCTGGAGGGTCCTGGAGAAGTTTTGTTTCAAGGCCCCTCTGGCTGGTGAATGTGTCCGTGTCCTTTTTTGCTTAGGGGGTAGAATTAGATTGGATTTTGCTGTCTATTAGACATGTGCCCCAGCTTTGTGAAAGCACTGTGTCTCCAAAGATGTGAGTGCTGAGTGCTGTGTACTCAGGCCTTCAGTGGCTGGGGCAGGGGCAGGGCCTCTCTTCTGCTCTGAAGGTAGAGAAGAGTGGTCAGGCAGTGGGCTTTGAATCACACATGGCCCTTAAGAGCAGCCCTACAGGGTAGGCCCGTGTGTATCCCTATTGCTCAGATGGGGACACAGCAGCATAGAATGACCTGTACTTGTCTAAGGCACAGCAGTTCACTGGGTTCAAACCCAGGCATTTTGAATAGTCTTAATCTTTTTACTGCACTGCCCCTTAAATCCAAATACTGGGTAGTCCACCCTATGGCCTTAGTGTCCTGCATGCAGTTGACTGCCGTGGGGGTCACACTGCAGGTTGAGGACAAGGACCAGGGTGCTTCCTAATTCAGGCTGTTTTTTTGGTACAGATGATGCAGAAACCATTCTTTTGAAAGCTGTTCTGCTCCAGGTCATATGCCTCTACCAGAAGGTAGTCCCCCATGTCATCCTACAGTACAACTTTGACTTCAGCAAGCTCCTGAAAGGTAGGTCTCAAAGGATTGCAGACAAGCCGCTGCTGTTTCTGTCAATGGGGATGGAGGAAGTGCTGATAAACCAGAACTCAGTCCCTTGGAGCCTAGCATCAGGAAGGCTGGTGGGCCACTGGCTCATGTGCTGGGCCACCACCCTGACTAATGAATACCAGATGAGTACTTGGTAGCAGTGAGAGTGGAGAAGGAAAAAGCTAGCCGGTTTCTGAGTGCTGAGGGATTTGCGTGGGTGATCTCCAATCAGATCTTGTGACATTAACTCTAAAGTCACTTTTCATGGGCACAGGGTTACAGAGGGTGTAGCAGAAACAAGAGCCCCACAGAAGGGACATCCTTTTCATGCAGAGATACTTCTGTTAAATTTACTTTGTGTTTTACCCCAGTAAGTCAGGTTCAGACTTGTAAAAGTATCATTATGGTTATCTGGTCATGCTTCCTTGAGGTAAATTTTGTCTAATAAAATTGACTTTGTAATTGGTCCTATGGAAGAAGACCAACAAAAATATCAATCTTGGAATTTATATGGGTTATTGAAATCTTTTCAAAAACTATAATTAACTTTTTCATTATTTGAAGGTGAAAGGTTCTCTTTGCTGTGGAAATATGAAATTGAGTAGAAAGTGGCCGTTTAGTGTTTGGCAGCTGTGTCCTTCCCAGGCAAAGGAGAAACCCAGAGATCATGCTAGAGTTTAAGGAACCAGCCTCAGGCTCGAGTGGCCACAGTCTCTGTCCACAAAAAGCTTGCCATCTGGTGAACAAGGGATGATGTTAGCAAAGCCCAGCCTGGAGGCTGCATGGTGGGTGCAGCAATTCCAGCTGTGGGATCCAGTGTGGCTGCAGGGCAAGGAAGGACTTCTTTGGACAAGTGGGATTTGGGCATTTTGTTGAAGGATTTGAATCAACCTGGGGATGGGGAGGATATGTCAGACGAGGTGTGCCTGGGCACAGCCAAGTGAGGGTGAGCACAGGACATGGCAACAGAACCCCACATCTTCTCTGTTTCTTTCTAGATGCGGAGTTCCTTAGGAGTTCCTTATTTGGTCTTTGTGGCCAGAGGCTAGGCACCCACCTCTGCTTAACTGTTTTCTGTTTTCCTCTTCTCGCCCATAGGCGTCATCTCTGAGCCGGGCCTCCACAAGGAGGTGCCGCCCATCTTGCAGCACCACATGCTGAAGGTGGCCCTGGAGCTGCCGGCCAACAAGTTTCTGTGGTTAAAGGCACAGGTGGGAAGCGGGTCTCTGGTCTCTTACCCTTAGCTGCCCTCTTGGGCCTGTTGGCTTATTGACCTGATGAATTCTGGCGGCATCAGAGCCTGCCAGAGTTGAGGACATTTTAGAGCGACCCAGAGCAGCAGCCAGGCTTGTGAACCAGGAGATCTGGGAATTTGCTTGTGTTTATAAAATAGGGAACTTTACATGTCCTTGCTGCAAATGTATTATCCCTGGCTGCAGGAAGTTTTTGTGTTTTTACATTTTTCTCATCACTTTAAAATCTTTTGGGAAAAAAAATACTACATTCCTTCTCCTTTTTGCCATTGTCCTAGAAGAACTTAAGACAGAAGTGGAAGTAAATACCAAGTCAGGAGAGAGTTGAGACTGGTGGAAGAATCTGTAAATATTGCCAACAGTCTTTTTTCTGTGTCTTTAGTAATGTCTTCTAGGATGTTCTATAGAATATAATGTGGAATCATGTAGGGTGGCTCAGGATGCAAGATATTCACCTATGTATTTAAACCCAAGATGCTGTTCCACTGCTGTGCAAAGAAGGGGAAAATTAAGCATCATCTAAGTATTTCTCCTAATCTGAACTGATTATCTGTTGAAATGACCCAACAGTATGGAAATGTATGTTGGCATTTTGACATGTAACATTGCTGGAAGGACTTAAGAGTGCTGTGGCTCTGGGATCTGTGTGATTCTCCCCCAAGTCCTCTTTCTGAGGTTCTCCTGCATCATGTGGAGGGTAATTCTGAAAACTTACTGCATGCTGAGTGGAACATAAGTGCTTTCCATGGCCACTCGGATCACACCACTTAAAGACAAGGCAACTGGGCACGGATTGTTAGAACCTTCTGCAAAGTCCTGTCCAGAAGTGGTGGGTCCAGGATGGAACCCAGCAGTGCTACCAAGTACTTGCTCAAAACTAGTAAAGTCATAGCCACAAACCCAAGAGAGGTGACAGGCTGGTGGCACTGTGGATTGGTTTTCACGCCATCTGAACTGGGCCAATGGGATCTTGATTTAGTTGGGAAGTGAACAGCGACCTCTTAATTTAAAAGCACTGGTATTAAGATTTAAATTAACATCCTATGTCCCACCGTCTGCAGCATGGCCTGAGTTAACCCCAGTAGTTTATGATATTCAGGCTTGTCCTCATTGCCAAGGGCTACAGTGAAATAAAGTCGGCAGTTTGGGTCGGAGGTATGGATCTCCATGTACTTCTCTGAGATGTGTTTAAAGCCCAAAAGCCTTTTTAGGAGGATAAATTATATATAAGTAATCGATTATATTAGCACCAGCATCCTGATGAAATGCAACAAGGGCATCCTTTGATGGAGTCAGACAGTCTCAGGGTCCCTCCTTCGCTGCCCCCGCCAGGCAGCACACTGACTATGTCAGGGCTCCCAGAACTTGGGTCCCAGTAAACAGCAGTACCTTCTCAGCGGACATATGTAAAACAGGATGACGGCTATACCCACCTCACAGGGTTGTTGGAAGGACTAAGGGAGTCATACACATAAGAACCCTAGGACAGCACTGGCACAGGAAGCCTGCCCTTCCTCATGGTGCTCTGTGGTATCACTACAACTGCTGTTTTGGGGTTTTGAGTGAGTTTTTCCTAACTTCTCAGATTCCTTATGTAAAATCACGTAATTTTGCCACGTTGTAGTTAAAATAAGGTGAGGGAAAGGACCTAGAAGGGTACCTGTTTGCTCAACAAATGCAGGCCCCTACTACTTTTATGACATGTAATATAATTATATGTTAAAATAAAAAATGTTTTAAATGTAATATTGTTCCAAATCCAGGAAGGCCCAGATGCAGAAATTATTGGAGGTGAACGATCAGTGTTTTACTTATTGATGAAAATGTTTGTGACCAGTAGCCATTTACAACTGAAGTCATCAACCAAACTTCTGATCATGAAGGTGAGTATTTCTTTTATTTATTTATTTATTTATTTATTTATTTATTTATTTATTTATTTATTTTTGGGTTGGAGTCTCACTCGGTCGCCCAGACTGGAGTGCGGGTCCGGCGATCCTAATCTGAGCTGGAGTGCGGGTCCGGCGATCCTTCCGCCTCAGCCTTCCGAGTAGCCGGAATTGCAGGCATGCGTTACCATGCCCGGCTGATTTTTTGATTTATTGTAGAGATGAGGTCTCGCTGCCCAGGCGGATCTCGAACCCGTGGGCTCAGGCAATCCACTCACCTCAGCCTCCCAAAGGCGCGGGATTACAGGCTGAGCCACCGAGCCCGTCTGAAGGTGAGTATTTCTACTGATTTTTTTTTAAATTCTGAAAAGCATTTTGCATAAGTCTTCCTTATGCATAAGTCCCTAAATATTATTACTGTCCTCAGTAAACAGTTGTTGAATTCAGGGGTATTAGGACTGTCATACATTTTCAAATAGAAGGTTCTGTGGCAGTTTTAATTCATTATGCTTTAAACTTAGTTGTATTTCTCAGAGGCATTGTGAATTGGAAGAAACATGGGCTTTGAAACCCCTTTCCTAGATTTGAATCCTGGTTCTACTACTTGAGTACATTGGATAAATCACTTAACCTCTCTGAACTTAGTTTTCCCATAGTGAATGGTGATAATAAAACCTTTGGCTTGCAGAGAAGATTAAATGTGATAAAAGTAGTACATTATTCCTAGCACATTGTAGTCCCAGTAAACACTAGATTTTGGTCTTTGGGGAGCTGTTTAGCAGGTGATGCCTCCTCTCTCATCCCCAGTCTCTGGCCTCATTCAGGACTTTCAGCCTTTTTGCCCTGGTCATCACCCACAGCACGGGTGTCGTCAGTGGAGGAGAATGAGGAGTTTGTTTCCTTATCCTTGTCACCACGTTTCCAGGGTGACATCAGATGTTACTGTAGCAGAAGGAAATCTACTTCCTCATTTCTGCTGTGCAACAAACATCTTGGAGTATGCTACAAAAATCACATTTACTGCTTTTAGGGTGCAAAGTGTTGCCCTTTCACCTTTATTTGAAGTGCTGATAATCGTGCTACACTTTCACCTCTCCTGAGCTGCTTGAAGAAAGTGACCATCTGAGTCACCATAGGTTACCTGACAGGTAGTGCAGGTGTGAACTTGACTACTGACTGCAGATGGATGGGATTGGCACAGTCACATTTTCCTTTGGTGCACACTGTTGCAAGGCTCTGTGCCATGAAGCCTCTTAGACCCTGAGTCTCTGTTATCAGGCCATTTGGGGATGTCACCTAATTGCCTCTGCAGATTCAAGTCCTGCCTCATGCCAAATTCTGTTATGTTGGGAATGGTGACTGCTTCTGGCCCAGGTCTGAGTCTTCAGGTGCCGCATTGAGAGGATAAGATGTGCCTGGCTTGTGGCCTTGGAGAATTTCATGAAGGGACATGTTTTGCATGTTTACTTGGGTCTTTGTGGAAATCCAGACTGAAAACCAACCTCCTAAGTAGCAGCCAAATTCTTTCCCTTCTTTTTATTTAGGAAATTAGTAGAAGGAATAAGCCATAGCAAACAAGGGACTGTGTAGTCTTTGATGGAGCACAGAATGATCTCCTTTCCTTGTTAACCTCAAAAGTGGGGATGTTGTTTTGAAAACCTGGGATTAAACTTCCATCCCGCCGGGCTCGGTGGCTCAGCCTGTAATCCCACGCCTTTGGGAGGCTGAGGTGAGTGGATTGCCTGAGCCCGTGGGTTCGAGACCTGCCTGGGCAGCGAGACCTCATCTCTACAATAAGCCAAAAAATCAGCTGGGTGTGGTAGCGCATGCCTGTAATTCCGGCTGCTTGGAAGGCTGAGGCGGAAGGATCGTCGGAGCCCAGCAGGTCGAGGCTACGGTGGCCGGGAGCGGCCACTGCACTCCGGTCTGGGCAACAGAGTGAGACTCCAACTCAAAAAAAACAAAACAAAACAAAACAAAACTTCCATCCCTGTTGTGTTCCTTGGGTCTCTGTGTGATGCTGGAGCCTCATGAAACCACATTAACTCCCAGAGGAAGCAAGCTCTGTTCTGACTTTTCCCTGGTACCTACTTCCTGACAGATTCTACGGGATACGGGGGTGTTTGAGCACACCTGGAAGGAGCTGGAACTCTGGCTGGAGCACTTAGATAACACTGTGGAAGAGAATAGAGAGACCGTGATTCAGTTTCTGGAACGCGTAAGCACACAATTCCCACTTATAGGAGCATGTTCAGAGATGATTCTGCTCAGTGCTCCTTAGTGTAATTGAGGCATTTTTGATGCACTGGTGCCAAAAGGCTTCTTGTCCTGGCTTACTTCTAATTCTTGCTGGGACATCAGAATCTGTAAAATAGGAATATATTTATGCATGCTATTTAGTTTCCTTTCGGGAATTTGTTTTAGCATGAGGGAGGAAGAGGATACTAAAAGCGGTATTAAAAATGGAATACTGGGGCTGAGCATGGTGACTCATACCTGTAATCCCAGCACTTTGGGAGGCCGAGGTGGGAGGTTGCTTAAGCCTACGAGTTCAAGACTAGCCTGAGACTTTTTTTTTAAATTCCACAACAAAAATGTTAAAAAAAACCAAACAACTTGCAGTAAAAATTATTGTTCTTATTAAGCACTGAACATTTTAGTGCTTCTCTTGATTTTCACCAATGACTTTTTTTTCTTCCTTTCACTTGTGACCATCTAAATGTTTCCCACTTGGATCTTTGATGCTCAGATTTTGTTGACATTGGTGGCACATCCTTATACATACACAGACAAAGCATCTGACTTTGTCCAGGAAGCGAGCACACTGCAGGCTGCTGTGATGAAGCAGGATGCTGACGATGTCAGCATTCCCATTTCCCACATTGATGGTACGTACCACTCCCTTCTGTGCTGCTTGGGGTCTGAAGATCGAACCACAGTCGCATGTTAGAGACAGAACAGAAATTGCACTAATACCCTAGGCAATGTGCAGATGTCCTGTTTCTTTGCATTAAAGATCAGCCTGTTCTGGAAATGAAATCCCCTTATTTATTCATGTAATAGGAAATGTGTAGAACTTACTTGCAGGGTCGTTTTTATTTGTGGAGTATTACTGTGTGTCAGGCACTGTTCTAAGATCTACAGATCATAATTTATGTAAACCTCATAAACAGCCATAAGGGAGGAGGGCGTTATCAATATCCTCATTTTATATATTACAAATAGGGCAGGTGAGGCACAGAGAGGTGAAGTAGCTTGCTCAAGCTCAAAGTCAGGATTTTGTGTTTGTGTGTATGTGTGTGTGTTGGGGTCTTGCTGTGTCATCCAGGCTGGAGTGCAGTGGTGCAGTCATGGCTAACTGCAGCTTCAAACTCCTGGACTCCAGCTGTCCTCCCACCTCAGCCTCCCAAGTGCTGGGACTACAAATATGCATTACCACACCTGGCTAATTTTTTGTAGAGATGAGGTCTTGCCTTATTGCCCAGGCTGGTCTCAAACTCCTGGACTCAAGCAGTTCTCCCATCTTGGCCTCCCAAAGTGCTGGAATTTACTGGTGTGAGCCACCATGCCCAGCCAAAGTCAGGATTTGAACCCAGACACTCTGACTTTGCTCTGGACTTTAAGCCTCATAGTAATTTGCCTCAGATTTTGGTTTATTTGCCTGAGTATCCAGGTTAAAGTTTCTGGGCTTCTTGTGTTACTTGAGGAAAGTTTGATTTATCATCACCTCATCTCAATATCCTGCATTTTGTCAGACAAAGATCTTAAAGATTTTGTAGGCAGTGGCTTCATCCATTTAAGATCAAGCTGTATTATGCATTTCCCTGAGAGAAATTTAGAGCTTTTTTCTTTTTCTTTTTTTGCATACGTCCTCTTGTTCCTTTCTCCTTTGGGATATTCTCTGGAACGCTTTGGTGGCTCTGACCTCAGCTGGGCTCTCTTCTTTTTGTCTCAGATGTTCTCGACATGGTGGACGTCCTGGTGGAGGGCACCGAAGGCTTGGATGAGGAAATCGGGTTCTTATTAAATGAAGACATGATCCTACTCACGTTCCCATTTAGTGCTGTGGTCCCTGCGGCCCTGGAAGCCAGGAATAAGTTGCTACTTGGGACAGAAAATGAAGCAGGTACCTGTGTATAGACAGGGTATTGTGGCTATATCAGGCCATTGGTCTCTGTAGAATGGGAGGCAGGTTTCCAGATGTTCTGGAATTGGTTGATGAGAGCCCAGGACAGCAAGAGTTCAGACCCACCAGAGGAGGAGCCACCCAGCTGGCAGAGCTAAGAGTGCATGGGTCAGAACCCTGAGGCTGGATTGGCTGTTGGGAAATGGCCATTTGAGGATGAGTCTGCAATAATGTGTTTGCATGGCTTCACAGACACCAGGTGTAACACTGATGTTTTTAATGTACCTTCTGGTATCTTGATACAAAGGATGAGCCCTTCATCCTTGCTGGGTTTTCCAAGCAACTTAGGCACAAGGAAGTGCTCACAGATTGCAGTAGTGTAATTGGCCAGGAGAGCTCTGGCTTTGCTACAGTAACAAGTAAGCCCTACCATGTCAGTAGTTTAATGAGTGAAGGACTGTGTCTTGACCTTGTTAGGATCTAGTATGGGCCAGGTGGCTCTTCTGGGTGACTATCTTCTGGCATCAGCTCAGGGGTCTAAGCTGCTTTCATTGTGCAGCTGTGCCTTCCAAAACTTGGTTTCCAGGATCACTGGGCAGGGAGAAGAGAGAGTAGACAATCAGGAAGGGGACATTATGGCTTGGAAGTGCCTAAACCAGGCATGTAATCCCAGCCTGCCTGCAAGAGACACTTGTTTGCCAGGGCAGAGTAGATGTAATGTTGTTCTCTAATGGGTGGTGGTTCCAGGTGGCTTTTGCCTTGCTTCTTACACACCTCGATTTCTACTTCTGACCTTGGCCTGGTAGCTGATCATGTGCTGTATATTTTATAAAATAGAGCCTGGTTCAGTCTAACAGCAGCGTCTTCTTCCCATGTACTTATGTGACCCCTCATGGAATGTGTATGAGATCTGGGTTTTCCGTGGGTGTGGAAGGAGATTGTATTGGGTCACAAAACGGTAGTCCTGTTCCCACACAGATCTTGTTCCTTTGCAGTGGAAAGCATCGTGGCATATCTGACAGCAGTGCTGACCGACCTCCTCCACACTCAGAGGGACCCCCTGGCTCTATGTCTCCTGCTCCAGGCTTATGACAAATTTGAGCCTCCATACCCACCTTGCTGCCATCAGCTTTCCCGGTTTAACAGATACTACAGCCTCTGGATCCCAGAACAAGCCCGAGAGGCCTGGGTGAGTCATGGCTGTGGCTACAGCTGTAGCTATGATCACTGCTCCTGTGCAGGTTTTCTGCTGGGGCGCAGCTGGCTTCACACAGCTGTGCAGCTGCATAGCCATATAACCTGTGGGGGAAATTTCTTAACCTAATTTCTCCTGCACAAGAGAGGATGCTAAATAGTATTACTGCTGCTCAGCTATGTAACTGAAATACAAAGGACTCAGTGATGCAACCAAATTAAATCTTCCACTGGCTCCATAATTATTATAATTGATCACTGTTTTGGTTTAGGACAGGAGGCTACCCCTCTTCCTTTTTTCCTTACCAAGTAGTCTATGCATGCTTGTCCCTAACTGTTTAATGGGCCCTAGCATGCCTCTAGACTAACCATGCTTTGCTGCCAGACCTGGTCCCTCAAGTTCCCCAGCATGCTCCATTCTGCTGAAACTGGGGAAGAAAAGACAAAAAAGTATTTTCTTTTGGTAAGATCTCCATTCTTGTAATGGGGTTCTGGTTCTAATGAAGAATATTTACAGATGCTCTGTGGGGCAAGAAATTAATGTTGCAGGATGAGTTTTTGGGTTATCCATTCCATTTTAACTGCTGACAGCTTAGGGCCTCTTTGTGTTCTAATAGTGGTAGCAGTTGCCAATATTGATTACATGTTTTCTGTGGGGCATGCCAGGCTCCACACTAAGTATACTGCATGAATCTTTAGCCATTTAATTATTACCATAACTATGAGACGTCGGTCAGGACTTAGTATCCATTATGCACATAGAGAAACTGAGGCACAGAGTGGTTTCTACCACCACTTGGTGATGAAGTCAGGATCTGGCCCGGAGAGTCTGACGTCAGAGCCCATGCCTGTAACAGCTGTTACCACTTCTGTCTGCTGTTTGCCGAGGTTATAGCCAGACAGGACTTACTTGGAGGTGTTAGACGTTCCATGCTGCCCCTCGTGGGTGCTCAAAGTATGTGTCCACCCCCTGTTGAGTAAATCATAGTAAATCTCACCATGCTTGGTGTGTTGGAATTCCCTGGAGGGCTCATTCAGATACCACTGCTGGGCTTCACTTGTGCAGGGTCTGATCCAGTAGGTCTGGATGGGGCCTAACAGTGTGCATTTCTCACGTGTTTCCTGTGATGCTGCTGCTAGTCTGGGGACCATGCTTTGAGAACCACTGAGTTTCAGGCTTTTTAACCTTAGGAAGTTGGGTGTTTAGAGTTATAACAACGTAAGCCACGTAGGGCAAATAAGGCATTTTGGGAATTATGTTGGAAGAAATGAACTCTTCAGTTTGAGGCAGAAGAGCTCCAGAAGTTACTCTGCATTTTGTCCATTGTCTTGCCCTTCCAAGAAGATATTACCTGAGACTCCTGTCGAGGGCCGTTAGAAGACAAGTTGCTCACAGAGTGGGCTCCTCTGTGGGCTGATTTCCCAGTTTCCGTTGATTCCTCACAGTGACTGCTGTGATCTATCTGTGTCACATGTGGCTCCTGCCTGTGGTGCCTGTCCTCCACGGTGTGTAGATTCCTCCTGACTCAAGACCTCACATGCTATCAGCAGTAACACACTCCAGGAGAATACGTATGACTAATTTATTGGGATTTTGTTAAGTAAAATGCCATGTGTCCCATATTTGTTAGTTTTAGTGCACGATTCTTGTGAAATGCCCCTTTGTTGTATGTGTCACCTGTGCCTGTGTTACCAGCCTATGACCCTCTTCATCTGCGTTGATATGTCCTTCTCTTCCCCGGCCTTTTGCACCCTCTGTCATCCTCTGCAGGTACCAGGCGGCCTCTCGTCTTCTGCTCCTTCCTCCGCCTCTTCCTTCACCACCCTGCTGCAGGTGGCCTATGAGAGCCAAGCCCTCCGGGACGAGGGTGTCCAGGTGCAGCTGCAGGCTGCTGTCCCACAACTCCCCATGCCCCAGGTCCTGCGTGCAGTGAAGCAGGTGCTGCTCTACCTCAGGAGCACCGTGGAGAACTTCAGCAAGGTGAACTCTGTCCCTCCAGCCCCAACCCCCAACGCGTGCCCAGAGCGTGCCACCAGAGAGCTCAACCTTCATGGAGTTGGGCCCACACTGAGGGACAGTATTTCTGGTGGTATCAGGGCCACAGGGCACACCTGCAGCCAGCAGCCTAACTCCCAGCTCAGTGCTACTCTTGCTTCCTGGAGCCACTGCACAGGGATAGTTTCAATGCCGTTCGCTCCGGACCTCAGTTGCAGATTCTGCATGTCCCTCAGCAGCTGCAGATGGGAAGCTAGGTCATGTCTTAGGGCAGCTCCTGGTAAACACAGGGCCCTTCCTACAGTAGATTGGGTCAGCCAGCCCTCCCTCTTTCTGTCATAAGTTTATTAATTCAGTAGTTCACTGTTGATCTTCTGTCTGTGACGTAGTTTTCAGGTTTTCAGTTTCGGTTCTGAGGTGGGCCTCCCCTCGTTTTAGTCAAAACAAACCTATTTATTTTCTCAAGATTTAGGAAGACAAGCTCTTATTTGAGAGCTGACTTGGAGGTGATGGGCATTTTACAAGCCCTGCATTTGGAGGTGTTGCCCTTTCTGCCTGCCCTGCGTCTCTGATAGCACAGTGTCTTCATGGTCCCTGCATGGTGGCTGCTGTTTCTTCCCTGCTGAATGCCGTGCTCTCTCCTCACAGCTGGGCAAAAGTGTGGGCCTGCCTCTCCTGCAGCTCTTCTTGGAGTTCCTCAGACTCCTGGTTCTCCATTGTGAGCAGCTCGATATCCAGAACCGGCAGAAATGTGAGGCTGCCCAGGCCGAATCTGACCTCTTTCTGGACATGGAGTCTGTGGCTTCACTGGAGTTGGCCAGTGACCAGGTACTGCTGTCTTTTCCCCAGGGAGCCTGTTAGCCTTTTCCGATGACATTACGGATAGTGGCTTTCTCTCCGCTTTTGATTAAAAATAAATATGTAATCATTGTAGGAAAATAGGCAGATGCAGAAACCTACAGGAGAGATACTGAGAACCATCCGTGACACCCCCCCTTCCATCCCCCCCAGAGATAACCGTGGTTAAATTTGGGCATTCCTCATTCCTCTTTCTGGTTGTTCTCTGTGCAGCCACCCTCCCTGCAAGCAGTGTTCCCTCACTCTGAGATAAGCTGCTGAGAAACTGTGAGGATTTTCCTTCCAGACACCTGTAGCCTGTGTTGAATAAAGGATAGGCAGTGTATACAACTTTTCACAGTAAATACACCCAGGAAATAGACTGCTCTGAGAAGAATAAAACAAGTCTTGCTTCTGTTGTTAGTCTTGTGAAGCAGACTGTTAAATTGGGGCCAGAGTGAATATTTCAGGTTTGCCATGTAACCTGTTGCACTGGGTTCAGGAGGCACTGTGTTCCTTGTTTCACAATCAAGTTGAAATCTGTGGCTTTTTTCCTTTGATCTCCATATTGACTTTCTGGGAGGTGTTTGTTTTGGTGAGACCACCCATTAGCCAGTCAACACGACATGGGGCAAAGATGTTCCTGACACATAGTCATGTTCTGGTTTAACTGGCAAGGCTCAGTGGAAAAGTATCATAGACTCCTCCTTTTCTCCCTTAAGAGTAAATAAAGAAGGAAAGTTTATTCCTGTTCCTGGGGACTGGTGTAGCTTCATTAGCTTGGAATTATGTTCAACAATGCTGTAAGGAACAACTGAATCAGATTATTCTTCCATCCAGCAAAAGGGGCTCAGCTGCTTTCTGATCAGTAGTCTATACTCAGCTGGGTCAGAGCTAGTTTCTCAGGGCCCAGTCTCCTGACAGTGGAGACAGAATCACCTAAAGTTCAGGAATGTGGACATTCACAGTGGTTTAGTCCCATTCACCTTCCTCAGATACATGGTCTCGTTTAAACCCCAGTTGTCAGGAGATGCCCACATCCTTCAACCAGCTTCATTTAGGAGTGCAAGACTGCAAAAGAGAAACCAGTAGCTAATTAATCATAATTTCATATTGGTGTTTCTGCATGGCCCGTCCCCTCCATTGAGTAGCCGTGGAGAGCAATTTTGCCACATAATAAATTCACTGACTGGATTCTTCAGACACATGCTCGTGAATCTGGGTGGGGCACTGACCAAGTCATAGTCCAGCCCTCATGGTGCTCAACAGCTGTACGGGGAGGTGATGTGCAGTCGGGCTGTTACATTATGACGGGATGACAGCTTTGTCTGGCTCGGCTATCAGCACCCCTGAGAGATTCATTGGAATGCAGGGCTTGAGGATGGAATGGGATTGGAAAACTGCTTTCTGCTAGGTTCTACAAACAACAGTGAACACTTGTGTAGAGCTGCCACCCCTTTCCTGGTCATCTTTTGTGACATCTGTGTCTTATCACTACATTTCAGACACTGGAGGAGGTGCTCGTGGCCGTCCTCAGGCACCCCACACTGGAGAGCTGGTTCCTGGCCCTGGAGCGGCAGGCCCTCCCCCCGCACACCCTCAGCCCCATCCTCGTGAAGCTCCTGGCCACCCACATTAGTGCAGGGGTCCTTCAACTGCTGATGGTGATCGCCCCGATCCTCCAGAACATCGATCAGCTGGGCCTTCTGGCCAGGTACTCAGAGGCCATCACCCAAAGCATGTTAATAGAGCTGCGAACCAGGAAGGCAGGCTCAGCCACATCGCCACCAAGGACCCCGCCACAGCTGGAGGCCTTGCAGGAGCTACATATGTACATGGAGGGCACTCAGCTCCGTGAGGTCACCCTGGCCCTGCTGAGCCTACCTGAGGCCCACTTGGTGACCCAGCGATCCACCAAGGCCCCCAGGAAAGAGAGACAGCTGAACCCCCTCGGGAAGACGCTGGTGCAGTTGCTGACCAGCAGCCCCCAGGATCAGCTGCAGAGTGGCGAGCTTTTGTGGTCCTCCGAGTACGTGAGAGGCCTGGGAGCTCTGCTGCCTGCACTGGCTGTGGGTGAGCTGGACACCGTGCTCCTCCACACTCTGCAAAGAGACCCTGTGCTGGCCCCCGCAGTTAGGGCTGACCTGCTTGACTACTGCCTGGCCCAGCGCACGCAGGCAGCCCTCGGTGTCGCCTCCCTGCTCCTCCAGCAGAGCTGCACCCATCTCCTGTGGTTTGAGCATTGGTGCCTGCAGGCTGGCCCGGGACTTGACTTGCAGGGGGACCTGGACGACTTCCTCCCCCTTGTCCACGTGTATCTCCAGTACAGGATGCAGGGCCATTTCACTCGCCCAGCAGGAGGTGAGGGAAAGGCTGGCTTTGGGCAACTGGGAATTTCAGTTTGAGGGATTTAGAAGGCAAACTCATGTTCATTTTTAAACCCTTGGAACTTCACATTCTGGGATTAGTTCTATTTCTCCTCCTGACCCAGTTCCGAAGTTTGTGAAAGATAGAGAAATCCTCTCCAGCACCACATCCCTTTCCCTATGTCCTGACCCTTTGTACCCCATCAATTCTGGGTTGTCCCACATGCAGCTTGGGGGATGGGTAGGTGATAGTTGGGGCCCAAATCTTAAGTCTTGTTAGGTTGAAGGAATCATTCAGGACTAATTCATCCCTTGGCCTATCCCACTTTCTCCAGTGTTAGTGAGTTGATAATGAGTTGAGGCTGCTTGGGTCCAGCTTTCTCTTTTTCCACTTGCTGGGTTTCAGATTTCAGATCTAAGGTATTTTCTGATTATCTCAAATTTAATGTAATTCCTTTTTTTAAAAAATGCATGAATGATTTTTCACTAACTGCTTTGTCTCTGTTTTACATAACTTTATGTCCATGATGACACGTGTTTTAAAAAGTAAGACAGCATGTGTTCAGTGGCTTTTGATGTACCTCTCCTTGGATACTGTCTTGGTCCTGAGACTTGGTCATTTATGAAGAAAAGAGGTTTATTGGCCACAGTTCTGTAGGCTATACAGGAGGCATGGGGTCAGCTTCTGCATCTGATGAGAGTTTCAGGCTGATTCCGCTCATGGCAAAAAGCAAAGCAGAGCCGGCTGTGCAGAGAGATCACATGGCGAGAGAGGAAGCAAGAGGGAAAACCTGCAGGAGGTTCCACGCTTTCTTTAACAACCAGTTATCTTGGGAACTATCAGAGTGAGAAATCACTCATTACCCCAGGGACTATACCAAGCCATTCTTTTGGGATCTGCCCTCATGACCCAAGCACCTTCAACATTGGGATCCTGATTTCAGTATGAGGTTTGAAGGGGTAAAATATCCAACCATAGCAGGTATTTTTCCTGTTCTACACCTTTGAGGAATAAATCCCATGTGAATTGGCATTCAGTCTTATCATGAACTTAGAACTAGGGGATATACCCAGGATCTACTGGGTTGAAGAGAGTGTCTGTCAAGAGTGTTGATTGATGAGATAGAGGAAGGACCCTTAGAAGAGATGGATTTGTAGCATTTGCCAGTTTTCATGGTGTGAGTATTCCTGTCATGGCCAATTTCTGGCCACCAGTGTGGCATCACTAAGGCCACAAGTACCACCTTTGCATGCAGTGGCCCCTCTTTGTGTCTTTGCTCTAGTGTCCTCCACTGTCATTCCTGTCTTGAGGAAGGCCCTGTGGAGACAGCTGCAGAACAAGCTTCTCAGTGCTGATGGTCCCCCAGAGTCTGGGCTGCATCAGGAGATCCTGGCCCAGCTGGTCCCGTTTGCAAGAACCAAAGATCTCCGTGTCCTCATGGACTGCTTGCCCAGCTTGCTTCAGACTCCAAGCAGTCACAAGAGGTATGAAGGCTCATGTTTGTTCGATGGCTTTGCTTTTCTTTTTAGTATTTATAAAGTCAGTGAGAAACCACTGTTACTGTCGTGCCTGTCAGTGAGCAGTCAGTTCCTGTGAGAACTCTTCTTCCAGCCACCTGCCTGGAGCGCATACATCTTTGCAAGTGGGTGGTTGGGTCTGTTTCCCTGAGAGCAGTGGATCTCAGCCAGGGGTGCCTTATCATGATTGCGGTTTAACGGGTGTTGCTTCTGCCTAGAATTATCTCGTCCAAGATACCAGTAGCACTGAGGCTGAGAGATCCTCCCTGGTCTAGACAAAGTCTGATTATACATATCCTTTTTCTGGTGTGCTAATATTGTTTCTCTTGGTTGTAAAAACTCTGGTTATCTTTGAAAGAGTCTGGAAGCCGGGCTTGGTGACTCAGCCTGTAATCCCGTGCTTTGGGAGGCTGAGGTGAATGGATTTCCTGAGTCCGCGAGTTCGAGACCCACCTGGGCAACTTGGCAAGACCTTATCTCTACAATAAATCAAAAATTAGCTGGGCGTGGTAGCACGCGCCTGTAATTCCAGCTACCTGGAAGGCTGAGGCAGATGGATCGCCAGAGCCCAGCAGGTTGAGGCTGCGGTGGCTGGGAGCAGCCACTGCACTCCAGTCTGGGTGACAGAGTGAGACTCCAACTCAAAAAAAAAAAAGAAAGAGTCTGGGAATGCCTGTGAGTGGGTGGTGTTAGAAGCAGGACTCAGGGCATTTGTTCTTATGGCCCTTGTGGTGTTGAATTATGTAAAGCCAGAGGAATTTAAGCCTTCTCTCTAACTTTGCAACTCTCATCTTTTGCTCCAGGTGGATGGTGGCAGATTCTGTTTCAGCAGCTCTGGAAGGGTCAGCAGAAGAACTGTGTGCCTGGAGAAGGAACCTTCTGGAGTCCTGTATCAAGTGGCTGATTGGGTCTTTCAGTGGTGGCCAGCAAGACAGTGACCATAATCAACTTCAGGAGAAGCAAATGCTGCTCAGATTAAACGAGTTGTTGGTAGGTATCTTTTCTCAGAGATCCTGGTTAAGTTTTTAAAGGAAAAGTATGCTGGACAAACCAAGCTTTACAGATACATTTCATCCCAGGTGGCATGAATGTGGCTCTGTAAGAAATGAGAGTGAGCCGGGCTCGGTGGCTCAGCCTGTAATCCCGCGCCTTTGGGAGGCTGAGGTGAGTGGATTGCCTGAGCCCGTGGGTTCGAGACCCGCCTGGGCAGCGAGACCTCATCTCTACAGTTAATCAAAAAATCAGCCGGGCGTGGTAGCGCGCGCCTGTAATTCCGGCTACTTGGAAGGCTGAGGCGGAAGGATCGCCGGAGCCCAGCAGGTTGAGGCTGCGGTGGCCGGGAGCGGCCACTGCACTCCAGTCTGGGTGACAGAGTGAGACTCCAACTCATAAAATTTAGAAATACTGTATTTGGCCATTGTTCTCCTCTACCCAGCCAGTGGCTTGATGATGGAGTGACAGGCTGGGCTCTTTTGGGGTTTGCCTCCCTCCTTACTCTGTTTTATTTTAATTGAGGTATAATTTACATATTTGTGAACTATACAGAAATAAATGTAGTCCATATACCTGTTTACCCCACTTTTTCATCATTCAAGAAGGTTTTTTGTGCCTCTTCCCCACAGTAAGCACTATCTTGATTTCTGTCACAATTCTATTATTTTGCCTGTTTTGACTTTTGTAGACTTGGAATCATAAAGTATTATCATACCATATGTGCACTTTGGTGTGTCTGACTTCTTTCGGTTCTCTGATGCTTTCCAGATTCATTTGTGGTAAGAATGAGTAGCTGCCGAGTAGTAATTGTACTACAATTACTACTCACACAAAAAAATTTGGAATTACTGGATCTTATGATTATAAAGCTAACAAACACACTCATTGCAAACATTAGCAATACAAAAATAAAGAAAATTATAAAAATCTCCCACTGTCTAGAGGCAAATTTATCCCAAGATAAATTTGGTGAATATCCTCCTGAGAATCTTGCTGTATATCCATGCGTATGTGATAAAATTATAAAATAATTGTCAGTGTTAATAGGATCATATTATGTATGCTGTGTGTGGCCTGGTCTTTTGGCTGGTTGGATATTAAATTTTAGCATAATACCATATTTAGAGGATTTCTCCCCATGCCAACAGCTGGACCAGTTTTGACCTTGTTAGTGGCACAGTAGGCTTCTGGATGCATGTATTATGTAGTTGTATACTGTATACTGTGGATTCGGTTCTTTGCTATGATTTAGAATGCTGTGGTGACCAGCTTGCATGGTCCACCTTCACGTACTTGATCAGTTATCTCCGACTGAGTTTCTGAAAAAGGAGCTGCTGGGGCAAGGGAAACACACATGTTAAAACGTGATGAGTGTGAGGTATGACTCGGCAGGGAGTCCAGGTGCTCTGCTCCTTGGGTATCCTTTGTAATCTTTGGCACTGTGGTCTCATCTCCTGCATGCCAACCTGGTGGAGGTGGCAGCCTAAGCACACCTGCCTTTAGCCAGTCTCTGTGGCACCAGCAGCGATCCTCCAATTCCACAGACCTCTTCATGTCTTGCAGCCAGTGACCAAGGGCCTGGGGACTGGATGAAAGTATCACACTAGTAGCTTTCATTAGCTATTTAATGGAAGGTGAATTGCAAATTTATCTGTGCTGTTTGAAGTAGTAAACAAAGGAAAAAATAACAAGACTAATCAGGAAAATCCGTTGCCCATTTGATGATCATGGGTGTGCTAATAAGTCAGCTACCGCCGGGCTCGGTGGCTCAGCCTGTAATCCCACGCCTTTGGGAGGCTGAGGTGAGTGGATTGCCTGAGTCCACGGGTTCGAGACCCGCCTGGGCAGCGAGACCTCATCTCTACAATAAATTTTTTAAAAATCAGCCGGGTGTGGTAGCGCATGCCTGTAATTCCGGCTACTTGGAAGGCTGAGGCAGAAGGATCGCCAAAGCCCAGCAGGTCGAGGCTGCGGTGGCCGGGAGCGGCCACTGCACTCCAGTTTGGGCGACAGAGTAAGACTCCAACTCAAAAAAAAAAAAGTCAG
>NW_007255057.1:63726-66451 GCF_000164805.1 Carlito syrichta | reverse complement strand
CCCCAGCATCAACCTGCTGGGTTCAGGCGATCCTTCCGCCTCAACCTTTCAAGTAGCCGGAACTACAGACACACACTACCACGCCTGGCTAATTTTTGATTTATTGGAGAGACAAGGTCTCACCAAGTTGCCCAGGCTGGTTTCGAACTCACGGGCTCAGGCAATCCACTCACCTCGACCTCCCAAAGTGCTGGGATTACAGGCTGAGCCACCAAGCCCGGCCCCAAAAAGTAAAAAAATGCATGCTTTTGAGGGGTGTTTGGATAACTTATATTTTCTGAATGACTCTAACTTTAATTCCATATTCTGCATTTTAGTTTTTGTCTTAGCATTAATCTAGATTCTGCTCTGTGCCTCCTTAAGTTTGAGCTATCACATACTAGTCAGGAATTGAACAAAGATGGATAACCACTCTGAGATTTTCCCTGTGCACATTAATAAATTTGTATGTCTGTTCTCCTATTAAAAAAAAATTGCAAAGTCTGGAACAAAGGAGCATCTGAGTGGAATCACAAGCGTCAAAGCAGCAGGGGACTTTGGTTACTCTTTCTCATCCCTTTAATCATGTGTTTTACAGAGGAGGAGTCAGACCCATGGAGCAGATGTCTGAAGGTTCTACGGCTGAAGCCTTTCAGTATTTTTTAGATTAATTGAGATGTTTCATGTATATTTCTTGCTTGCTTTATTTGTAGCATGCACTTAATGAAGTTGATCCTGGTGATTGGCAGAAATTTGTGAAGACAGGACTCAAGTAAGTTGATTTTATTTTCTTGGTGCCATTTAGTAAAGGTGTGAATGTTGTAGATCAAGCAAAGTCTCTTTTATAGCTTGTTACTGGCATAATACAGATGGTGGAGCAGATATCATCATCATGTTAAGAGATCAAGGATGAGGATTGGTAAAGTTAAATGATTTGCCTGTTGACACATGGGATGCTTCTAATGATGAAAGAAACAGCATTTTTAAAAAATGAAATATTTTAAAAATATAAGAATGTGCAGATAATAGTAGCAGCCCCCATATTTAATAAATGCTGACAACTTTGTATTTTTGTCTGTTTCATTCTTATTCTTCCCTAAAAGGAAGGTTGTAAGGTTGTACTTGGTCTCATGCATGTGTATTTTATATTTTATGTGTCTTTTATATTTTAATGCTTTCTGTGTCCGGTTTTCTTGGGGTTTTTTTTGAGTCAAAGTCTCACTTTGTCACCCAGGCTGTAGGGCAGTGGCATGCTCATGGCCACTGCAGCCTCGACCTGCTGGGCTCAGTGATCCTTCTACCTCAACCTCCCAAGTAGCTGGAGCTATAGGCACGTGCCACCACACCTAGCTAATTTTTTAATTTATTGTAGAGATGAGGTCTCACCAAGTTGACCAGGCTGGTCTTGAACCCATGGACTCAGGCAGTCCTCTCACCTCGGCCTCCCAAAGCGCTGGGATTATAGACGTGAGCCACTGTGCCCGGCAGTATATTTTTAAACAATAATATTATTTAGTGCGTTTAACATTTTACACAGAGATATCATTCTTTATGTGTCCTTTGGTCACTCAGATGTTTCTGATTTGTCCTTGTTGATATATGTAGATCTAAGCCATTTATTTTTACTGATTAATTTAGTCTTCTGACTATATTCCATCTTCTTTAGCTAGTCATCTGCTGATGGACATCTAGACTGTTCCTTCAGTTCTCCCTATTTCATCTCAGTCCTCCAGTATCTGTCACATGTCTCTTAGTACAGGGAGCAGTATTTTGGGATGGGGTAGGAGGGCTTACTAGCCACTAGTATGGTCACACCTTCAGTTCTAGTACTCAAACTGCTTTCCAATTTGTACTTCCAGCAGGGTGTATGCGAGAGTTCATTTTCTCTCACATGGTTAGACTTTTTACTTTTGGGCAATTGTCAAAACTATAGTGTAGTCAGAAAACAATATTTTGTTCTGCCTATTATTTTCATTTTCCTGATCATTTGTGAACTTGAAACACTAAGAGACAAATATTTTACACAGGAGGAAAGAAAGAAGTGGAGGTGGGTCTCAGGTTAATGACAACTATAGATTACTATCACAGAATGGTGACATTTTTTCAGTCTTTGGCTAATTTGTGTTTCTGGAGTACCCACCACCTGCTAGGTGATTCTTTTTTTTTTTTTTTTTTAAGTAGGATTTATTGAGAGGACAGAAAAGCTCCCAGACCAGGAAGGGACTCTAGGGGGTTGCCTTTCTAGGTGATTCTTAAAGCCATTAGTGTAGGACTGAGAAACTTGTTTTTTCTAGGACATGGTTGCTTTTCTTTCTGCAATGGATTTTGCGGGGATTTAAGACATAGAAGGCTTCTGAACTGCTTGATGGAAGTTCTGATTAATAGGATGTGAGGAGAGAGAAGAGCTGACTGGGCAAGGTGGGTTGGGGCATCAAGTGTTGTCTTTCTCAGACCCAGCTGTTTTGATGCCTCTTCGCATTTCCACTCAGCAGGAAGTTTGAGTCATAAAGGAAATAATGCTCTGTGTCCCTCCCTTGTTTCCAGAAGTTCTCACTGTGAGGGTGGACAGAATGTAATAGAGCATCCGTGATGCCATGTCGTTGGTAGACTCTAGATGATGGGGGTAGTCACTGTAAAATTCTCACCTTGGTTCTATGTTTGAAAATGTTAAAAGCCAGGCTTGGTGGCTCAGCCTGTAATCCTGCGCCTTTGGGAGGCTGAGGTGAGTGGATTGCCTGAGCCCACG
>NW_007255057.1:51278-63706 GCF_000164805.1 Carlito syrichta | reverse complement strand
AGTGAGACTCCAACTCAAAAAAAAAAAAAGAAAGAAAGAAAATGTTCATAATACAACACATAGAAAAAATAAAGTGCTGAGAAAAACTTTATTGTTTCCTGTGAAATAAAATGTCCCTTTAACAAAACTCTTTTCCCTCTGACTCTCTTGCCTTCTAGATTTCGGTACCAGGACCACACATTTTTAAAGACCCTTCACACTGCCATACAGCTCCTGTATCACCCAGAAAGCTCCGTGCGCACGAAGCTCACGCAGCTCCCAGTAGTCCATATGATGCTCACCCAGCACTCTCTATTTTTGCCAACTCTCCTGAAGTCTGAAGAGGAGGAAAGCCTGGACAGTCAAGTGAAAGGTGACCCCTCATCCCCTGCCTCCTGTTTCAGACCCAGATTTCCTTAAACTTGCTATGCTCCAAGGCCCATCTCCCACAGGCTCTCACAGCTGAGGAAACATTACCAAAATAGTATATGAATGTTTTATTTCTGTCAAATCCAAGGACAAGAAACATTTTCTCTGACTTAAGTCAAACAGCAAATGCAGACCTGTTTTTAAGACCTTGTCTGGCTTACAGAAATCATGTTTGAGATCTTACTGTGGTATTACAGGCTGATATTAGAATCTAGGAGTTGAGAAGTTAAGAAGTGTGGGAAAAAAAGTGTGGGTGTGTGACCTGAGAAAATTGATTAGTTGCATTACGTTTTTTCATGGGAAGACTGAAACTTTTATCAAGGGGAAAGAGCTAGACCTTGCCTGTTGATGGCTCACTGCTAGGGAACTCTTCTAAAGCCCAGGTTTAGGCTCCGTCCCTTAACTCAGCAAGTGTTCACTTTAGTGCCTATGAATCCGGAGTGTGGTGTAAGCTGTGGGAGGTCTCAGAGACTGGTCTGAAGGTTCCTGCCCTCTTGAAGCCACAGTATTTACAGAATTAACACCCCAAGGCTATTAGAATCACCACAAAGTTGGTCAGTAGTAAACTGCTAAATTGAAGACTGCCATTAACTAAATTACTGGTGTGGGTAGTAGGAATAGCAAAAGGGCCTCACTCTTCTATTCAGGCAAGAGTAGAAACAGTAGAGACTTAGGTAGGCTAATTATAAGGAAAACATACTTGGGTTTTAAAATCTTCGGTGGCTTAAATTTGGGACAGGGAATAAGCAGGATATCTAGCCCTGCCAGAGACCTAGGAAGACAGGTGATTGTGAGGACATGTTAATTTTTTTTAATGGGGAAGGGATTAGATAGCAGTCTAAACATCAGTAGTCAAAGGAGGATATTTCAAGCATTTAAATGTTCTCTGGAACACTTTCTCCTCTGCTTGTATTCAGTGTGTGTACGTTCCCTGCAGAGCTGGGCATTTCAGTTTGTTTTTCTTCCAGAAGTGCTGGTGGACCTGATGTCGACAGTGGTGAAGATGTGCCCCTCTGTCTGTGAGAACAGCCACTTTGCAGTGCTTCTCGGGGCCTACAGCGCCACTCTCAGCGTCTTGGGTGAGTGTGTGAGGGCTGGGAGGTGTAAGCGGGGGAGAGAGGACAAGGACTGAGGGCATAAGCAGGGGGAGAGAGGACTGACGGTGTGAGCAGGGAGGAGCTGTGAGAACTGGGTGGTGTATCCTGGAGTGTGTGTAAGGGGCTCAGCTTTTTAAACTGATCCTCATTTTCCTTCCAGACCAGAAGATTTTACTTTTGCTTCGAGAGTATGAGCAGAACAAGCTCAGCCTCATCAACTTCAGGTGAGTGTTGGGGGAAGTGAACCAGGTACTGGCCCATGGCCCATGACTGCAGGTCTGTCTCCACATAGGGAGCTCCAGACTTGAGATGCTCTCTTGTTGGTTTTGATTCTCAGGGAGAGGTGGACAGAACTCCCCTCGCTTACATCATAGGATTCTGCTTGTGGTCAGGGGGGCCACCATGACAACACGCAGGTTTCTTTTTCAGAAAAAATTTTCTGAAAGTCTTTCTCCTAATGCCTTACATTAGATGGAATGACTTATTCTAAGGGCAATTCTGAAGAAGTATGAAGAGGGCTGACTGGACAGAAAATAATCTACTCGTTCTTGTGTGTGTATGCACGTTTCTGTGTGTGTGTGTGTGGTTGTGACTGTCTTTCCTGGGTTCCCACAGGCTGCTCACCAGCCTTGTTGGCCAGCATAGCTTTGATCCTGAGGGTCTGGGCATGATGCCTTTCCCTGTGGGTCCTGCCCCATCTCTGCATGTGCCAGTGCTAAGCAGGACTTTGATCAAATATGCCCTTAATAGAAAGGATTATTAGATCCTCTTTGATGCCCTGGATTCTTCCTTTCTCCTTGCCACTTGAGACTAGCAGCCTAACGTCTGCTCAGTACATATATGAGGAGCAGACAGGAATTAAACTGGCTGGGCCAAGAAAAATAGTTCAGGAGAGGTGTTCAGGAAGAGAAAACTACTTTTGTTCCCGGAAGATAAAAGCTACATTTGCTCAGAAGCCAGCCCCCAACCTTGACCCCCCCCCAAAAAAAAAATAGAAACACTTTCTCTTACAAGTGACCAGGTCATATGTAGATGTCCTCCTTTCCTTGCTCTCATGCTCTGGCCTCACTGTAATTGCTCTAGAGTTTGTGTTGTATCAGTTGTATTCCTTCTGGAGAACGGTTCCTGCTTGCGTGAGGGAGAGAAGAGAGGACATTGGAGGCAGGGTTTATCACAGTGAAGAGTCATTCTGACTCTGTATTTCTGCATCAGAATATACTCCACCTCAGATCAAAGAAGTCATATGAGGGTGCCCGGTGGGTACGTGGGTCGGTTGGCTATGAAAGGACCTGGTTCAGCTCCCAGGAGACGAGTGAATCAAGGTGGTGGAACCCACAGGCTTTGTGTACAAAGCAGCGCAGGCATTTCTTCAGCCCCTGCATGATGTCCATCCTTAGATGAGGGAGCAGGCCTGCACTCGAACTCTGGGCACATAGTGTCAGTCCTCCCACAAGCGGGTGGTGAGTCTGATGGCAGCATCTAGTACTCTGTGTCTACCTGCTTTCCGGAAACAGGGTTTGCAGTAAACACTCTCTGACAGGATGATTCTTTCCTTTTTTAATATTAATAACTATTGTTTACTTGTATAGAAATGAGTCTGTATTTAGCAGAATTTTATTTCGAAGTATTTAATTCAGTAGATGTTCCTTGAGCACCTGGAGAAGAATGGAATAAGACACAGTTTTCCCATCTACTGAGGGTGTCAGACTATCAAGATTTAACCCTTGAAAAAATGACAGCTGACATGTGCCCCATGGTGTAAACCAGCTGTTAGAGGAGCACAGGAATAAGACTGTGTCTGCTCGGAGCAGCTAAGCTTTGTGTCAGGGCTGGCAATTGAAGGTGGTAGGTAGATTAATTGAAGTGAGGTTAGCAGAGGAGCCTGGGGCACCAGGTGGAAGGAACAGCATGCATGATATTTGGGGGGCAGGAACGTAAGGACATTTCGGGGAATGGTGCGTAGGTCGGCTTATCTGGATCATGGGATGTATGTGAGGGAAGTGGGTTGGGAAGCCTAGATGGGTGGATTGGGAAGAGCATAAGCCCAGGTTGAAGTATTTCCATTTTTATCCATCAAGGAGACGTTAGAGAAGTGATCTACATCAGAACTGGGCTTTTGGGAAGCATCTTGGAAGCGATGGTGTGGTAGATGGGGGTGAGAGGGAAGGGAGGGGAGTGAGAGGTGGGCCTCTGGCAGCTGCTGTGGGGGTTGTGGTTGGCATGAAGGTTGCACATGGTGTACACGTGGTGGGCTCTGCTGAAGGCTCATGTGGGCAGACTGGCCTGCTTGTGGCTGTGCATGGTCAGGGAGAGGTTGGGATTCTGCTGCTGCCGTCTACCAGTCTTGAGCCAGACTCCCCGAGTTTGAGTCCTAGCCCTATTTCATAACCTCTGGGGAAGGCTGGCTGAGCAGCGGGGACAAGGGTAGTACCTACCTTGTGTGACTGTTGTACAGGTTGAGTAAAGTGATGTACATAGAGAGCTCATGGTAGGGCCTGTACACTGTAAGCTCAGGGTGGACACTGGCTTCTGTCATCATCATTGTCAACCTTACTTGCTTCATAGGCTGTGATGGGGACTGATAGAACATGCCATGCCCAGAGCAGCACCTGGCGTGAACTAGCAGCTTGACAACTGCCACCTGTCGTGGTTGTTATCATCATCATCATTATTAATTCTGTTCCTGGGGGGACCCTGTGACCAGTGTGTTTTCCCCTCTCCGACCCTAGGGTGCTGCTGTGGGGCCCGGCGGCCGTGGAGCATCACAAAACGTGTCGGAGCCTGGGCAAGTCGCTGTGGCAGCAGCCGAGTGTCGGGGACATCCTCCGCCTGCTGGATCGGGACCGAATGATGCATACCATCTTGCACTTCCCTCAGAAGCGGAGGCTGCTACCCCCTGAGGTGCGTCTGGTGCTGTTCTGCCCCTTCCCCTCCAAGGACGCCGTGTCCACTCTCAGCTTCACTTTCTTATTGTTGTTTGTTAACTTTTTATTAAGTATTATTCCTGTCATATACAAAGCCTCAGAGACTGGACCGTCACAGGCTAAGACCCAACTTCAACAGTCATCAGCATTTGTTCACCTCCCCCAAAGCAGTCTTATTTTGAGGCAGATACCAAAGATTGTACCATTTCATGTGCAAACACTGCTGTTTAACAGAACCAATGTTGTTTTAATGTAAACTCTGGCAGCAGTGGGTAAATAGTTGCAGGGTACAGGTTGAACATCTCAGATGCGAAAACCTGAAATGTTCCAAAATCCAAAGCTTTTTGAGTGCCTACAAGAAATAGTAACACCGATGTGGTGGCTCAAACTTGTAATCCCAGCACTTTGGGAGACCAATGTGAGGGAATTGCCTGAGCCCATGGGTTTGAGAACAGCCTGGGCAACTTGGCAAGACCTCGTTTCTACAATATATAAAACAACTAGCTGGGCGTGGTAGCGTGCACCTGTAGTTTCGGCTACTTGGAAGGCTGAGGCGGAAGGATCACCTGAGTCCAAAGGATTGCCTGAGCCCAATATGTTAACACTGGAGTAGCTGTGAGCATGCCACTGCACTCCAGCCTGGGCAACAGATTGAGACTCTAACTCAAAAAAAAAAAATTATCTTTAGGCTATTTGTAAGATATGTATATGAAACATGAATTTCATGTTTCAACTTCAGCCCCATCCCCAAGATAATTTCATTATGTATATGCAAACATTCCAATGTCTGCAATCTGAAACACTGATGGTTGCAAGCATTTTGGATGAGGGATACTCAACGCGTATTATATTCGTTAGGTTGAATTGCAGTTTTGTTGGTTTGGGCTGTTTTAGGACACACAGGAGCCAATATTCAGAGACAAGAGCATGGTGGATCTTGACGGCCTATATGACCCCTGCTTTCTCCTTCAACTCTTCAGTGAATTGACCAGGCCAGGTAACTGCAACCTTCTCCCCTGAGGATGGGCCTGCTGTGTGTGGCTCCTCAGGTCACGTCGATTATGGTAATTATTCCCATAATTACCAGATGAGGATGTGAACCTTGAAAATAATTCTTCAAGGATCCTCAGCCATCTTCTCACCTTTTCATTACAGTGATTTTTGGTCAAATCACAGTGTTTTGAACATATAATGATCTTTTATAAAAATTTGTAATTTTAAAATCTAGGAGTATCCTTTTGTCCTTGATGTTTTCCTAATTCATAATGAGAATTTCCTGAGTTTTTACTAGACGGTGGTCAAATACCAAGAGAAATGAGAGATTTATCCCTGAGAGTGGGTTGGAGTCTGCTGGGGTTGGCTTTTTATTTTTTTATTTTTTTATATTTTATTTTGAGAAAGCAGGATTTATTAAGAGAACAGAAAAGCTCCCACAGTGGGAGGGGACCTGAAGGGGTTGCCCAAGGGTGTTTTTTCTGGTTCAAGTATATCTCGGATAGTGTATTTTCCTCATGTATTAGCCTGAGGGTGGTCTTTGTGGTTGAAGGTGGGGGGGGGGGGGGGAAAAGAAATACATCAAGAAACACTGAGATTGATCTTCCTGGGCTGGTCAAGTCTGTGGGCCTGCGCCATTCTGACAGTGTGGAGTGATAGCTTGCTGTGGCTTGAACTTGCCTTTTTCTAATGGCTAATGATGATGAACATCCTGTGACTTATTTGCTGTCTGCATATCCTCTTTGGTGAAATGTTTGTTCATATCTTTTGCCCATTTTCTAATAGGATTGTTTGTTTTTTACTATTGAGTTTTGAGGTTTCTTTATGTAGTCTAGATACTAGTTCTTAGAAGGATTTGTGGTTTGCAAATATTCTAACCATCTGTAGCTTATCTTTTCATTCTCCTAGCAATATCTTTCACAGAGGAAAAGTTTTAATTTTGATGTAGTTCAGTTTATCAGTTTTTCCTTTTGTGGATCATGCTTTTGGTGTCTAAGAACTCTTTGTCAGTCCCTAAATCCTGAGGAATTTTGTTTATGTTTATATTTTGTGATTTACATTTAAATCCATATTCCATTTTGAGTTAGTTTTTGTATGAAGTCTGAGGTTTAGGTCCAGGTCCGTATTTTTTTGCCTATTAATGCCCAATTGTTCCAGCCCCATGTGTTGAAAAGGCCATCTTTCCTCCTCACAACCTCTGGGCATGGGTGGGAGTCCCAACTGTTCGCTGGACAGTGATGAAAGGCCCTGCTCTCTGCTAGACTTCCTCTGACATCCCAATAGGGAGCAGGAGTAGTGTATTCTTACTGCCCAGGAGGGAGGAAAGTTTTGCCTTCCTACTTTGCCATCTCTGATGCCACCCAAACAGGGGGTTGGAGGCTCCTCCTCACAGCCTGGCAGGGGTGGAAAGTCTGGGCTCCCCACTCCATCTTTGCCAGCAGTGGTACAGTGAACTATTTGTCTGACGTAGAGTCATTATTGTCAAAAAGTCTCCTGTCTTGCTAGCCCCTTTTCCATTGCTTTTTCTAGAGAGAGCAGGCTTTTGTTGGGGTGTTTTTGCGTGTGTATCTGTTGATATTTCTAGTTTGCTGGCTTCCTTGGCTCTAAGTCTAGGACACTTGAGGCAAGAAGGCAAACCTGGAAACTCACAGCCTTGTTCCTTCATCTCGAGATCCCAGGCCCCTAGCTAGTCTGCTTTATTTCTTCCTTTTAAAAGCATCCTATGTTTGTTTTATATATAGTGTTTTAGTTGTACTTAATAGAAAAAATAGAGAAAGGTCTGTGTACTTATCTTCCCAGAGTTAGAAGTCTGACATAGTTAAATTTTAACTATGGATAGTACAGTCCCAGTTTATAGTTCAAGAGGTGCTGCGCGGTCTGCAGTGATCATCCCCTGCCCACTCGACCCCTGCCCATAGTTTGCTTGTTCTAGAGGGAACATATGTCACCAGTTCCTTGCATGTTCTTCTAGGCCCAGCTTGCTTTTAAAGGCCTGTGAGATACCAGTGGGGGAAGTGGAGGCTTGTGTTTTGCTTTTGCGCTCACAGCTAGCGTGATCACTAAGGAGCTCCCAAGGTCCTTTCTACTGTGTAAATTTAGGGGCATTAGAGAGACTGTGTTCCACGATTTGTCCTGTAGTCCCCCTTTGTAAACTTGAACATTTCTTCTTATATACAAATCTTCCTATTTATAAATAGGTTGGTTGATCCTCTATCACTACCCTTTTTTATCCCTTTAAAAATGATCAAAGAGGGCCTTTCAGAGAGCTGTTTTCCATCAGTAGCCCTTTGTGTTTGCTGTAGCTCACTTGTTGAGCACTGTGCTCTGTTGCTGAAGCTGGATTTTATTTGCAAGAAAGCAGGGGGCATCGCATACAAATGGTGTGACAGCAAATGGATGTCTTCATTACCTTGGTGACGATTAAGCAGCGGGTTGGCTGAGGCAGTCTGGAGTCAGGATGCTTTTCTGATTTCCCTTGTGCCTTGGCGGTGAGGGTTCAGTCTGTTTCTCATCAAACATGAAAATAAATTGTCCCCAGTCTAAAAATGCAAGGTTGTGGGACATTATAACTTGAGTGAATTTTAGCAATATATTGTCTGTTCCTCTGTCTTGCAATGGAGATTTTAGGAGACAAAGGGCAAAGACTTGAAAAATATTTAATAGTAAAATAAGAACATTGTTTTTCACAAAATATTGACTACTGTTTTTGTTTTTTCTTGGTGGGGGATCAGGGTTTGGGTGGCCTTTTATGAAGAGTAGTGACTAGTAAAGAGTCTTTCAAGTTAGGGAAATGTACCAGATACCAATTTCCTTACCGTTAAATCTCTGAATACAGCCTATTTAAGTTTCGTTGGTTTAATACAGGCAGAAAAATTTTCAGAGCATGTCTGTCGTAATCTTGAAAAGGATTTGGAATAGCTTAAAATATTGATTACACTAAAAATTCACATTAAAGTAGAACATTTCAGAAAGCATAATAGTGGAGAGGAAGATAGATGTATCCCCCCAAAAAAAATCCCTTCAAAAGTAGGTTTTTTAGATGTTGCTCTGGGCTACTTGTCATTCCAAGCAAAGAATAGAGGCCTGATTTTTAAAATTTCATTGACTACCAAAAGCAAGCACACCAGTTCATTAGGAGAAGAAAATTCCTAGCAATAAAATGATACTAAAAAGTATCACATATAGAAAAGTACACACATGGTATGTACATGGCTTGAGTTCTGGTGAGACTACTAGCCAGATCAAGTAGTAGAATGTAATGGGCAGCTCCTCAAGCCCCTTCCCTCCCAGGAGGGGCCCAAGTCTGATATTTGAACTCTGTGTCAATGGTGTTACACATAATGTTCTTCTCTGTCAAGCTTCATTTATCCTGCATTGTATCTGTGAGATTCAGCTGTGCTGAGTGTAGCAGAAGGTCTCAACACTTTGTTTTTAGTTCCTGCAGTGGCACCCAGGTCCAGATATTACTTAACTTCTAGAAGTCCTAAATTGGGGTTTTATGTGTGACTGCCAGTTATCAGAGGAACTACAGTCTCACTGCTCCATTTTCAATCTGTTGCTGAAAATGGGAACCTATTTTCTTAACCTTACTGCTTCCCTTCTTTGAGTCCTTGGCCAAGAAACAGGGCCAACCACGGCTGTTAGCAATGGCAGTGACAAATGTTTTTTCCATGGCAAACTCTTGTCCTCAGCAGAACGAGGCTGAAATCTTCAACTCATAGTTCACACGTGCCACAAAGCAGCCAGAACAGGAAGGTCTGTTTGCAGTTGTCTGAGCCTTGTCACCAGGCAACGGGAGCCCAGGTCCCACTGCCTCTTCTCATTGGGGTGAGCCCTACTCAGTAGCATGCCTCTGTGGGATATTGTGGAAGAAGAGGCTGGAAGAAGATTTCGGATGCACCAACAGCACAGTTACATCGCTACTAAAGCCCACTAAAACTGGGACTTTTTTTTAAAGAGTTGGGGTCACCCAGACTGGAATGTAGAAGCGAGATTATGGCTCACTGTAAAACTCCTGGACTCAAGGGATCCTCCTGCCTCAGCCTCCCAAGTAGCTGGGACTACAAAGCCACCATGCCAGCTCTGGGCACTTTTTGTTTTAATCTTTGATAATTGTCTTGGTTAAGCCGTGTGAATCCAAAGATCTCTTATCAGATGACCAAATTACTGTTCATGAGGTTCTTGAACACAGAATGGCATTTATAACTCGTTTTTAAGTGATCTATTATGTTTTCAACTCTTTTTCATGAGTGTTGCAAAGCCAAGACTTCACAGAGTAGCAGAGATGAACACAAAACATGAAATTAACTTTTCTTCATGGACACATGGGATATCCATTTGTCTTAAAATGTCAGTGATTACTAAATATACCCTGGCCAGTTGAGTACTAGCTGCTTTTAGTGAGTGTCATGTTAAATGTTTAGACTCTACTTTTTCCCAGATGTATCCCATTTACGTTTATTTGTTATGTAGGTATGTAGGTGTCTTTTAAACACATTTCATCTTTCTAAAACAATATATTATTATCCACAGTTTGTTGCTTTGAGAGCTTTTGGGTTTCTTTCCTTCTCTCATCAAAAATAGTTACTTGTTAGAAATGAGAAAATTAGAAAATATTCCTAAGCTGTTGAAGCCCAGGAGCCATCTGACTATCCTCTTTTTGTCCTTTCACTTTTAATCCCTATCTTGACGTTCAAGGTGAATTTCTTGAAGACAGCGTTTGCTTAGGTTCCGCTTTTTATCTAATTTGATCATTTTTGCCATTTAATTAGAGTTTAATGTGATTAGTGATTTGACTCAGTTTTATCTTTTTTGTTAACTTTTAGCTACAATTGTGTGTCTGTGTGTGCGCTTGTGTTTATCAGCTGCTTCAGGGTTTATAGCATACATCAATTTATGACCATTGACCTTGAAGTGAAATGATGTCATTTCACAGATAGTATAAGAACCCTACCACAGAGGAGATCCATTTCTCCCCTTCTGGCTTCTGTGTATCTCTTATCATATATTACACTTGAGTATGCAGTAAACCCCACAGAGTGTTGTTATTTTGGCTTCAGGTTGTCACTGTTCATAGTTGCCATATAGTTACCATATCTGGTTCTCTCCATTCCTTGTGTGGATCCAGATTCTATCTGGGATCATTTTCCTTTTGCTTGAAATATTTCCTTTAAGAATTTTTATAGTTCAGGTCTGCTGGTGACCAATTCTTTTAGCTTTTTTGTGTCTGAAAAAGTCTTAACTCTTTTTTTTTTTTTTTATAACTTTATTATAGAGATGTGGGGCACAAGTCAGAATTCGGTACTTAAGTGATCTACATGTAGGTGAAGTTTGGGCCTCCAACTGGTGCTCACTTCCCCTGGTTTAGGACCAGGTACCCTTTGTGTTGTTATGTGCCCTCCCCATCCTCCTTCCCCTGGCAGTGTCCTGTGACTGCCAATCCCTCCCTCGTGCCATTGTGATTGGTGTTCAGGTCCCACTTATGAATGAGAACATGTGGTTTTCAGTTCTTTGTTTCTGTGGTAGATCACTGAGTATGATGGTCTCCAACTCCATCCAATTTGCTGCAAAGTCCATTATTTTGTCCTTCTTTGTGGCTGTATAATATTCCATCATGTATATGTACCACATTGAAAAGTTAACTTTTGAAAGATTTTGGTGGAGTATAAAAATCAAGGTCGACAGGTTTTTTTTCTTACAGTACTTCAAAGATATTGCTCCTCTGGTTTCTGGATTAGATTGTTTCTAATGAAAAATCTACCATTCTTATCTTCATTCTTCCGTATATTATATGGCTGCTCTTAAGGTTCTGGTTTTTTGTTTTGTTTTTTGAGTTGGGGTCTCACTCTGTTGTCCAGGCTGGAGTGCAGCATATGATGGCAGGAGTCCATTACGACTTGCCACAGGCTGGACCTTCTGGGCTCAGACAGTCCTTCCACTTCAGCCTCCTGAGTAGCTGGGACTACAGGCTCACACCACCATGTCCGGACACATTTTTATTTTTTATTTATTTATTTATTTATTTATTTATTTTTTACATCTTCCTGTATACTTTTATTTCTAGATTACTTATAATACATAATACAATGGAAATGCTATGTAAACAGTTGTTAGACTCTATTGTTTCTTATTCTTCTTTTCTTTCTTTTTTTTATTTTAATCAGTTTTTTTTTAATGATATTGTGGGGTATAGTTAAGGGTTAGGTCTACAAATATGCTCCGTTCAGGCACCCTTGTTGATAAGAGGTATCTCCCCATCCCCAGACAGATATTTACTACCGTTAATCCCATCTCCCTTCCCCTCCCACCCCCATAGTTTCCCACCACTGTCAGTCATTTTCTTAGTATTACATTGGATGTTCAAGGTCCACTATGAGTGAAAACATGTGATACTCAGATCTTTGTTTCTGTGAGAGATCACTCAGTATTATAGACTCTAGTTCCATCCAGGTTGCTGCAAAATTCATAATTTTGTTCTTTTTTATGGCTGCGTAGTATTCCACCATGTATATGTACCACGTTTTTTTAATCCAGTCCTCTTTTGATGGACAGCATAGTTGATTCCATGTTTTTGCTATTGTGAACAATGCCGCGATAAACATACGTGTGCAGGTATCTTTTTTATAGAGTGATTTGAGTTCTTCAAGGTATATTCCCAGTAGGGGGATTGCAGGGTCATATGGGAGGTCAATATTTAGAGCTTTTAGGAATCGCCATACTGTTTTCCACAGAGGTTGTACTAGTTTGCACTCCCACCAACAGTGTAGAAGTGTTCCCTTTTCGCCACACCCTCTCCAGCAACTGTTATTTTTTGAGTTATTGATAATTGCCATTCTGACTGGAGTTAGGTGGTATCTCACTGTGGTTTTGATTTTGCATCTCCCTGATGATTAGTGAGGTTGAACATTTTTTTCATGTGTCTGTTGGCTGCTCAGATGTCTTCCTTTGAGAAGTATCTGTTCATATCTTTTGCCCATTTTATAATGGAGTTGTTTGTTTTTTTCTG
>NW_007255057.1:49222-51258 GCF_000164805.1 Carlito syrichta | reverse complement strand
GAGTTCCTTGTAGATCCAAGATGTTAAACCTTTGTCAGACCTAGAGTTGGCAAATACTTTTTCCCAGTCTGTAGGCTGTCTCCCTGCTCTCTTGATGGTTTCTTTGACTTTGCAGAAGCTTGTCAGTTTAATGAGGTCCCACTTGTCTATCTTATCTCTTATGGCCTGTGGGTTTTGGGTTTTGTTCAGGAATTGGATGCCAGTTCCAATTTCCATGAGGGTATGTCCTTCATTTTCTAAGGTTCTTATGGTTTGAGGTTTTAAATTTAGGTCTCTGATCCATTTAGAGTTAATTTTTGTGTATAGGGATAGATAGGGGTCCTGTTTCAATCTTCTGCATGTGGTCAGCCAGTTTTCCCAGCACCATTTACTGAATAGGTTCTCCTCTCCCCAGTGGTAGGTGGTGGAGGCTTTGTTGAAGATGAGTTGGTTGAGAAATTGAGGTTTTGCTTCTAGAATCTCACTTCTATTCCATTGGTCTATATGCCTGTTCCTGTACGAATACCAAGCTGTTTTGATTACTGTAGCTTTATAGTAAAGTTTGAAGTCTGGTAATGTGATACCACCTGCTTTGTTTTTTTTTGCTGAGGATTGTTCTGGCTATTCTTGGTCGTTTGTGTTTCCATATGAATTCCTGTGTTGTTTTTTCTAGGTCTGAGAAGAATGTTGCTAGTAATTTGATGGGTATTGCATTAAATCTGTAGATTGCCTTAGGTAAGATGGACATCTTCACAATGTTGATTCTTCCAGTCCATGAGCATGGGATATTTTTCCACTTGTTTGTATCATCTTTGATTTCTTTGAGCAGTGTTTTGTAGTTTTCATTGTAAAGGTCTTTCATGTTTCTGGTTAGGAAGATGCCAAGGTATTTCATTTTTTTTTTTTGTGGCTATTGTGAATGGGATTGTGTTTTTTATTTGGGTTTCTGTTTGTTTATTATTGGTGTATGAAATGCGATTGTCTTTTGCACATTTATTTTATATCCTGAGACTTTGCCAAAGTCCTTTATCAGTGTAAGGAGGTTTTTGACAGATTCTCTTGGGTTTTCAAGGTACACGATCATGTCATCTGCAAAGAGAGATAGCTTGACTTCCTCTTTTCTTATTTGAATACCTGATTGCCTTCTCTTCTCTGATTGCTCTAGCCAGGACTTCCAATACTATATTGAACAGGAAGGGTGAGAGTGGGCATCCTTGTCTTATTCCAGTTTTCAAGGGAAATGGTTCCAGTTTTTGTCTGTTTAGGAGTATGCTGGCTGTGTGTTTCTCGTAGATGGCTTTTACTATTTTGATGTATGTTCCCCGTATGCCTAGGTGTTCGAGGGTTTTTATCAAGAAGGGGTGCTGGATTTTATCAAAAGCTTTTACTGCATCTAATGATATAATCATGTGGTTTTTGTTTTGACATCTGTTGATGTATTTAATTACATTTATGGTTTTACAAATGTTGAACCAGCCTTGCATCCCAGGGATGAAGCCTACTTGATTATGATGGATGATTTTTGTGATATGTTGTTGAATCCGGTTTGCTAGGATCTTGTTGAGAATTTTAGCATCTATGTTCATCAAAGATACTGGCCTGTAGTTCTTTCTTTATTGGGTCTTTACCTGGCTTGGGTATCAATGTGATGTTGGCATTGTAAAATGATTTGGGGATAGTTCCATCTTTCTCAATCGCCTGGAATACCTTCAGTAGGATTGGTATAAACTCCTCCTTAAATGTCTTGTAGAATTCTGCTGGAAAGCCATCTGGTCCAGGGCTTTTTTTTTGTAGGTAGTTTTCTTATTATGTGGTCAATTGCTTTGATTGTTATTGGTCTATTTAGAGCCTCAATTTCTTCTGTTTCAACCTAGGCATGTTGTGTGAGGATAGAAAGTCCTCCATTTCAGAAAGGTTTTCATGTTTGTTTCCATACAAGTGTACGTAGTAGTCGTAGTCTCTAATGATCTTTTGTATTCAGGATCAGATGTGACTTGATCTTTTGTGTTTCTGATTGTGTTTATTTGGGCTTTTTCTTGGTCAGTCTAGCTAGAGGA
>NW_007255057.1:38278-49180 GCF_000164805.1 Carlito syrichta | reverse complement strand
GAATTAGGGTTTTTGTGATCTTGCTTTTCCTGTTTCCTTAGGTGGCTTCTTAGGCTGTTAATTTGTGATCCTTCCATTTTCTTCATGTGCGTTTGTAGGGATATAAATTCCCCTCTTACTACAGCTTTCATGGCATCCCAGAGATTTTGATAAGATGTTTCTTCATTTTCATTTGTTTCCAGGTGTCTTTTAATCTCTGTTTTGATTTCATCATTGACCCAGGAGTTGTTTAGCATCATGCTGTTTAGTGTCCATGTCTTTGTGGTTTTTGGGGGGACCTTGTTGGTGTTAATGTTTATTTTTATTCCACTGTGGTCCGAGAAAGTGCATGGTAAAATTTTAGTCCTTTTAAATTTGCTTATGCTTGTCTTATGGCCAAGTATGTGGTCGATCTTAGAGTACGTTCCATGTGGTGATGAGTAGAATGTGTATTCTGTGGTCTTTGGATGGAGGGTTCTGTAGGTATCAATTAAGTCCATTTGATCAAGAGTCACATTGAGGTTTCGGATCTCATTGCTGATTTTTTGTCCTGATGATCTGTCTAGGGTTGTGAATAGGGTATTAAAGTCCCCAGCTATGATGGTATTGGAGTCGATATCTTTTGTAGTTTACCTAGGAGCTGCTTTATGAAAGTTGGTGCTCGTATGTTCAGTACATATATGTTTAGGATGGATATTTCTTGTTGATGAATTGAACCTTTTATCATTATGTAGTGGCCTTCTGTATCTTTTTTAATTTTTGGTGGCTTAAAGGGTATTTTGTCTGAGATTAAGATCATGACTTCTCCTTTCTTTTGTGTTCCATTCGCCTGAAAATGTATTTCCCATCCTCTTACTTTGAGTCTGTGAGTGTCCTTTCTAGTGAGGTGAGTCTCTTGAAGGCAACAGATTGTTGCCTGGTGATGTTTTATCTATTTTGCCATTCTATGTCTTTTCAGTGGTGCATTTAGTCCATTCACATTCAAACTAATTATTGAGATGTGAGATTTGATCCCTATCATAATGTTCTTACAAAGTTGTTGTTCTTCCTGTTTGTGTGTTGTCTTTCTTTTGGTTTTAGAGTTGGATCATGTGTGTTTTTAATCTTTTGCTTGCACTCTTGTGAAGAACGTTGTTGTTCTTTTTTCCTTTTCTTCTGTGTTCAATACTTTCTTAAGTGTTTCTTGTAGTGGTGGTCTGGTGGCAGCATAGGTTCTTAGGGATTGGATATCTGGGAAAGATTTAAATTCTCCCTCACTGATGAAGTTTAGCTTGGCTGGGTAGGTTATTCTTGGTTGAAATTGTTTATCTTTTAGAACTTTGAAAATAGGGCTCCAAGCTCCTCTAGCCTGGAGGGTTTCTGTAGATAAATCTGCTGCTATTCTAACTGGTCTTCCCTGGTAGGTAGTCTGACCTTTTTCTCTTGCAGCCTTTAGGATTTTTTCTTTTATACCTACTTTATTTAGGAGAATTATTATGTATCTGGGAGTTGGTCTTCTCATTTGTTGTCTTGCAGGGGTTCTCTGAATCTCTTGTGTTTGAATTTTTTCAACCTTGATGAGATGAGGGAAGTTTTCTTGAATGATTTCATGAAATGATTGTTCCAGTGTGACCTCTGTTTCTCTCTCTGCCTCAGGAAGTCCAATTACTCTTAGGTTCGGTCTCTTGAAGTGGTCATTCATCTCTTGAAGGTTTTGTTCTGTCTTTTTGAGCTTCTTTTCTATGCTTTTGACAGTTTGGGTTAGTTCTGTGTTTTGGTCTTCGAGCTCTGAGATTCTTTCTTCTGCTTGGCTAATTCTGCTTTCCATGCTTATTAGTCTGTTATTTATTTCCATCACAGTATTCTTTACTGCTGTTATTTCTAACATCAGCTCCTTCCTGTTTTCCTCTTGTCTCTCCTCAGTTTTTTTAATTCTCTGTATTAATGTCTTGATGTCTGGGTTTGTTGCATGTGACCAGTCATTCTGGGGGCTCTTCATTGTTTGTGTTCCGGAATCTGTTTTCCCAGTGTTTGATCTCCCAGGGGTCTGTGTGAGACCTATATTCTTCTTTTGGTTTTTCTTCGTTTGTGTGATTTTCCCCCTCCCTACTTTTTCCTTCCCTCCATGTCACTGTCTTCTTTAATTCTGCTATTCAGGTGTGGAGGGGTTGTTTTACTTCTGTTTGTTCAATCTCCTATTCTTGTTTATGTATGTCCTCTTACTTTGTTCAAATCTGGAGTTGCACTGTAGGTTGGGGGTGGTCCTTTTGGAGTTTTGAGATTTACTTAAGGGGGGAGCTGTGATTCAAAATCTATCTGCAGGTCCTGTATCCACCAATAGGTGTATGAATAATCTGAAACCCACTTCCCACTGCCTTGGAATCTGTCCGTGCAGTGGGGTTGTAGGTTTACTCCCTGAAAATAAAATGCGGTTAACAGAGGGAAGAGAATGGAGCAGGCAGTGGGGGGAAGGGGGGTGGAGAGAGAGAGGAGTAAGGGTGAAAACAGAGGAGTGTACCAACAAATGGAGAGAGAGACAAAAATTGAAGCATATAAAAATAATAGGCCACGGCTACAAACTAACCAACTCCCATACAAAAAAAACTAAAACATACAATGTTGCTAACATACAAGTTTACCAACCTCCTTTTTGGTGTGCTATTCCTCTATACAGAGATATGGTTTACAGAGAGAAGAAAATAAAAGAAGGGAAAAGAAGGAGAAAAAAGGGGGGGGGCACAAAACAGAAGGAATAGAATCAAGTCAGTAGCCTAACAGAACCAATCAAGCACACTCTGAGACTTTTCATTTAAGTCGAATGTCCTTTCAGCTCTGATTTCTAGCTGTCTTTTCAAGCTAGTAAGTTTGTTCAAGGTTAGGATCAGTTGCCCCTGGCCTGCTGTGAAGGGCCGTTCAGATCATCACTCAGTTCCCCACTGCCCCATTCACCACTCAGATCTGGCCTGTGTCTGTCAGGCTTCCATTTTTCCCCTTTCGGTGTTGTTACCTTGAATCGCCAGCAGGGGGTGTTATCCCTTGCTACAGATGGTCTTTATCACAGCTGCTCGCCTGCCGCTAAGGGAAGGGAGATGTTGCCTGGAGGCACACAGGAGGAGACCCATGGCCTGGCAGGACGTCCAGTGGTAGTAGACCTCAGCAGATCTTGCTCGCAGGGGCTTCAAGGTCTGAAGTCATGGATCGCTCAGGCACGGGCCATGCGATGTGTAATGGCTGCCTTGGGTGGCGACTGTGGCTCACCTCAGGCACTGACGGTCCGATGCGGAATGGCTGTTTTGGTGGTGGCGGCGGCAGCAGCGACGGCAGCTGACCTCAGGCACAGGTGGAGCGATGTGTAATGGCTGCCTCAGTGGCAGCGGCTGCGCGGCGGCTCGCCTCAGGCACTGGCGGTGCCATGTGGAATGGCCGCCCGCGGTGGCGGCAGCGGCAGCAGCAGCCACAGTAGCCGCCCGGACCGCGGTGAAGCCTCAGCGAGGTCTACGCCGAGCTCCGAGTGAAGAGCAGGCTGCCGGCGATGGGATCTGCAGCCTCCGGGGAGAGAACCAGAGTCTCTTTGTGATCTCCTCGGTGGAGAGTCTCACAGACCGAGCTGCCCCATCGCCATCTTGCCGGAAGTCCACTTTTTTATTTTTTAATGAAGACAAGGTCTTGCCATGTCGCCCAGGCTGGTCTCAAACTCCTCGGCTCAAACAGTCCTCCCGTCTCGGCCTCCCAAAGAGCTAGTATTACTAGCGTGAGCTGCCACGCTCAGCCTTTAACATTTTTGATCACTTGTTTCAGGCACTTTGATCATGATGTGCTTTGGTGTGGTTTTCTTTGTTTCATGTGGGTGGGGTTCATTGAGTTTCTTGGCTTTGTAGGTTTATAGTTTTTTGTCAGATTTGGAAGTTTTGGCCACTGTTTTTTTCCAGTTTTTTCAGGGACCCCCCCAACTACAAATATGTTAGGCTGCTTGAAATTGTTCCTCAACTCACTGATGTTCTGTTCAAGTTTTTTCAGTTCTTTTATCTTAGTGTTTCAGCTTGGGTAGTTTCTGTTGTTGTCTAGACGAGTTCACTAGTCTTTTTCTGCAGTATCTAATCTGCTGATAATCCTACCTAATAATGCATTTTGCATCTCAGACATTTTAGTTTTCATCTCTCCAAGCTTGGTTTGGGTTTTTATATCTCCTATAACTCTACTTAACATGTTTAATCCTTTTTATAATTTTTAAAAATGTTACAGTGGAATATACTTCATTGATAGTATAGTCTAAGATTACTCATTTGGCATAGTCATTTCAGTTGGCTAGTGTTTAGTTCCTAATTTTATTAGTTCACTGGTCACTCTTTCTAAAAAACATCATTGTGGGTAATTGTCATGACCAGATTAATCATTCTTAAACAAGGTCTGTTTTGTAAAAAGGCCTGGGTTTTTATTAAAGAATAGTTGAAGGTTCCTGAGTTTTCTTTTCTTTAAAGTCATAAGATGGATCCCCCGACATATCTAACCTCTGCATTGGTGTTATCCTCTCCTGATGTGATTTTGAACATCTCGAGGCCTCACATAGTAAATGGATATCAGCTAGCAGGCTCTTTTGACTATAGCTTTTGCTTAAGTGTGGTGAACCACTCTCCTGTGGGACTTTTGTTTGTGTGGAGAAGGAACTAGAGTTGCAGAATGATTGTAAACCAATCCTTTGTCAGGCTGGTTTGCACTGGCTAAGTTTGCCGCCTTCACGCCTATGGGAGCCCCCAAGGGAGTGGGCTGATCTTCCCTACTGTTTCCTCAGTGGTGTTCCCCAGGCCTCTGTATGTTAGAATCCCAGCAGTGACTCTCAGGGTCACCTCCATTTCTCTCTGGCTCCTTGGGCATTTATGAGAAACAATGAAATTATCTTGGTTGGGATGTACATACCTTTTAGACATTGAAGGTGTGATGATTGCCACAGAAGGGAAGAGAGTCTTTGTGTAACTTCAGCAGAAGTTATGGGGAGCTGGAGAGAGGTTTGCATTCGTTGTATCTGACACACGTAGCTAATAAATGGTAAGGAAATTTAATTCTACAGGTTGCACAAGAATCATGAAATAATTGTGTATTTTTAATGCTGTGTTTTATTTCCTGTAGAGTTTGTGGTAGATTGCCGAAAATTTTTGGATTCAAATGCTCTTGGCCTAACCGTAGCAGCCCTCAGCAGCTATGACCCACAGATGCGAGCCACGGCCTACCACGTCCTGGCAGCCTACTACTCGCACTTGGAAGGAGCGCGGTTCCGAGAACAGTCTCAGGTCAGTAGGAAGAGGAGATGTCCTACGGAGCTGAGGGTGGGCTTGGCGGGCTCTAGAGAGCTTGCTGTCCTCTCGTCACTTAGGTAGAAGGATTTACTGAGGAATTCAAAGGCGGCATGTTGCCAGGAGACAGATCCACTAAAGAGCAGAAGTCTTTTCCCTTTAGGAGGTGGTGTAGGAGATTGCCTTTGATCTTCAGCCCCTGGGGAGGTTGAGAAAGGTTTCTCTTGACAAGCTTCAACTTAAACTTTGTTGTTAGGCAAAGTGATCTGACATCTGTTGACTATCCCTTTGGTCTGAACTCAGTGGTTAAGGTGGCTGCTATCCACGACACACTGAACCTCAGAAACCCTTACTCTGTGCTACAGATTAAGGGTGGGTTTTCAGGGTAAGGGGCCAGGCTTCTCTTTGCTGGTGGGCATATATCTGATTCCAACAAGAAAAACCAAAAACTTGCATGAGGTGTTAACAAGCAGCATGCCCGCTCCTGTGAGCCTCATCAAAACAAGACTGATCACAGTTCTGAAAATGTTCATCTTTTTTTTCTTTCCTTTTCTGTTTTTAAGCTACTTTACCTGTTGGATGTAGTCCGAAATGGGATTCGAACTAAGAACATGAGACTCACTTTTACCTTGTCTCTCTTCATTGCCAAAGCAGCCCTACAGATTTTGAAACCAGGTACCACTGATATAGTTGAGTTTGAGGAAAAACTGAAAAATGGAGGGTGAGCCAGTCCATGTCTAGGAAGTAATCCCATGGGTGGAAAGGATCACACAGCTGTGTCAGGACATTCAGTGCTCATGACTGTGAGTGATGGGGAGCCACCTAGATGCCCATCCAGAGTGGACGGTAAAGAAGTGGTAGCTGTGAGGAAGCTCTCTGTGGACGCCTGTGGGAAGAGTTCAGAGAAAACTGAATGAGAAAGCAAGGTGCAGGACAGTGTGTATAGGGAGGAAGGATATGTTCATATTTGCTTGTATAAAACTGATAAAAGCAAATAAAATGGAATTAAAAGCCCAGGCTGATCACAGCAATAGGAACTATTACCCAGGGCTAAAAAGCACAGACTTGAGGCAGGTTGTCTTAGACTTCGCCATGCCTTAGTTTCTGCTCTGTGAAATGGGGATGGCAAGACCACACACCTGCTTCTAGGGTTGCTGGGAGGACAGCACAGATCGTGCACACTGAAACACGATGAGGGCACTAGGTGCCAGAAAGGCCTGTCCGCATTTGCTGCCACCATCCTCACTGCCTGTGTTCATCCTCGGTGCTGCTTAGGCTCCCAAGTCCTACCTGTAGTGTGGCACATGTGGGACCCCAGGATTAGAACATAGCTCCTTTTTGTTACTCACTAGAGTAGGGGTGCAACTGCCAAGATGCTATGACTAGGAGAGGTGGGTTCATCATAAGCCCTTTTGGGAGGTTATTGAGATCACAGAATGATGGTACCATCAGGGACAGAGGGTTCTTTTAGTGTAATGTCATATTTCAGAAGAGGAACATCCCCCCCATCCCCATCCCCACCTCAATCAGTTTCCATCCTCACACACCAAATGAGGCTCCTGGGGCTATTTAGTTTGTCTAAGGCCTCACAATTCGGTTGTGGAAAAGTTACTATTATAATTCAGATTCAATTTTCATCTACTCCCATTTCATTTTTATTACATGATTTTCCTTGCCTTGGAAATTTGGGGAGGAAAGAAATTAAGTAGCAGAGACCACTTGGTCCTGGGCACAGCTCTGTCCTTGAGTCAGAGTGGGGTGTGTGTAGGGCAGCAGGGGTAATGTGTGGACTCTAGGGTTGCCCCTGGTCTGGATCGGTGTTCAGAAGGTGGGAAGTGGCAGGGCAAGGGTGTCTGTCTGCATCTGCCTTGTTGCCTTCCAGAGCCAAGGCTTTCAGTGGATGTCTGAACCTCCCCTGCTGTGACAGTTTCTTTCAGTGAAAGTCTGGAGGCCAGTGGGACTGATGGTTGTGGTGTCAGTTCTGATCTGTCATGTGACCAAGTCCCACTCTAAACATCCACTGATTTGAGCTGGTGCGATAGGACAGTAAATGGGGGAAAGTGAGGGGCAAGGTCTCTGAAGGACTCAACACCCAGCAGTGTCTTCTGAGTCTGAAGGGGAAGTCCCTATGCAGCACAGCACTCAGGTGGTTGATTGTATTCTAATTCTCAAGAACCAGTAATCTGGGCATTTATGTCTGATGCCCAAAACACCCACTCCCTGACTGCCAGACCACGGGGTGTCCTGTCAGTGTCTGTGTCAGTGACTGGCTGCCTGTGTTATCAGAGGAGCACATGTATTTGAAGATCAGCAAGTTCCTGTTGTCACACGAGTACTTGAATATGGACAAAGTGCCGGGCTTCTACCAGTTCTTCTACAGCTCAGACTTTGAGGTAATGCTTCTAGAGTCCCCAGGGTCCCCAGAGACTCTTGAATTGAATGACTCAGCCACTGTTGTTCCAACATTTTCCCATCAGTACTTTCTACTGTACGACCAGCATGATTGTACAAGCCGTGTGACTTTGCTGTGCAACAGGATGTGCACAGGATGTCTCTTGTGGCATGAGTTCATTTTTTGTAGCTTCTCAAACCTTAAGGTTTCTGTATATTTTCTTGGTGAACCACGGTGTTAAAGATTAAATATTAAGTCCAGTGTTTAGACTTGACTTTGTTCTTTATTCCTGACCTGAAGAAATGGAATCAAAGATGAGATCAAGGATTTTAAATAATAGAATCAAGCTGGGCTCGGTGGCTCAGCCTGTAATCCCAGCACTTTGGGAGGCTGAGGTGAGTGGATTGCCAGAGCCCACAGGTTCGAGACCCGCCTGGGCAACTTGGTGAGACCTCATCTCTACAATAAAATAAAAAATTAGCTGGGCGTGGTAGTGTGCGCCTGTAGTTCCAGCTACTTGGAAGGCTGAAGCAGAGGGATCGCCGGCGCCCAGCAGGTCGAGGCTGCGGTGGCCGGGAGCGGCCACTGCACTCCAGTCTGGGTGACAGAGTGAGACGCCAACTCAAAAAAAACAACAAACAAACAATAAATAATAGAATCAAGAGTGAAGGTCAGGCTGCTGTGTTATAATCTGCTGCCACTTGAAAATAGTGGTGTTGGATGAGTTGTCAGTTGAGGCTTTCCCATATCTAATGACGGTTTCTCACTTGCCTGGTTTGTAGCAAAAAGTCGAGCAGGAGTGGGTGTTTGGTGTCCTGCGGCAGGGAATCCGTGACAAACACTGCTACGAGCTGTATGCCCGGCGAGGCATCTTCCACATCATCCTGTCCTTCTTCTACAGCCCGCTGTGTGACCAAGTGGCACAGGTACCTGGCTTCCCCGGGTTTATTTGAGACTCATAGGTCGGTGCCCTTTCTCAAGAGAACCCAAGTTCATGTGAATTATATTCCCAGGCTAGACATGACCAACCTAACCCTGGCTTTCAGTTAGGGGAAATGAGACGTGTTAGTGCCTTTCCTATTGCTGCACAGGGTGCAGACTGGTTCTAGGCATCAGTGTTGTAATTCCCAGTGTCACTTGTCCTCTGACGAAATGCCTTTCGTGGGTCTCTCCTCCTGTGCCCTTGAGCCGTGTGAAGGCCTTTTTATTTTGCCATCAAGAGAGAGGGGACTGATCAGTAACTATGAACCTTCGGAGCTGGCCAGGACATCTAGGAACAGATTACCCCCATGAGTGACTGAGGTACTTTGTCTGAGGCTCTCATGAGTAGCCAGGATGACACTTCACAGAAGCTGTGGGTCATCAAACTCTGCTGGAAAGCCAGAGTCAGTTTGAAGCGGACTGCCACTTAGTCAGGGAGTGTGTTCATTTAACTCCACCCCCTAGATTCAGAGCTGGTGTATTCTAAATACCATGAGTGGTTGGAAGAAGTAAATAGGAAAAGCCTTTATTTTGATTAATTTTTTATCTGATCAGCTTTTGTTTCTGATATTATGTGAAATGTGGGCAAATAGGAGTGAGTCAGGATTAGGAAGCACGTTTGAATGAAACTGAATTTGAGTGTGGTAGTTTTCTGTTTCTTATGGCATGTGAGAATTCTGAAGTACCCATCAACAGTTCAGGAGACAGTCCTGTTTTTAAGTCCTTCTTTCCAGGTGGCAAAGCCAAGGGGCCAAAGGGAGCTGCTGCGGCTCATGGCAGAACAAAGCGGCCCTGTATACTCACTTGCTTGGCCTGTGCTTGTTGGGTTTCCATGGCACATTGTTACTTGGGGGTTGGTTCCGTGTGATTAATTAGTGGAATTGGAGTTCTGCAGACCCAGTGATTGCTGTGAAAATCTGTGTCCTCTGGCTATCACTTAATGGGGAAGGGTGCCTTCCTGCACAGCTTTAGCAAAGCAAACTTGATTTGCAACAAGCACCTGTAATTGTAGCATACCATTACATTTTTTAAAGTGCTCCTTTGTTCAGGTAAGCTAAGTTTTCCCACTAAAGAGTAACTTTTTGTTTTGGGTTTTCAGAATTGGATTCTGGAAATTCTACAGAATGCTGCCCAGGTTGCCAAATCTGCCTATGAAATCATACGGGACTACAGCCTTTTAACATGGATTTTGCACATCCTTGAGAGCAAGTAAGTCACTCTGCCTTGGGAGATGTTTGTCAGGTGTGAAGAAAGTGGAATAGAGACCAGCTTTAGTGCCATGCACTCTGAAACATGTGTCTTCCCATGCCACCATAGGCCTGATCATTAGCTCCTGTAATGCCAAAATGATTTTTCACTATTTAAATGAGGCATGTTCAATCCGTAGCCCGTGGGCCACATGTAGCCCAGGACAGCTAGTAATGCGGCCCCACAAAACCTCTTAACATCATGTATTTTTTAGCGTTTATTTTCTTGGTGACACCTATGCATAGTTCTGTTTTTGAAGTTCACAATCACGCCTTATTCGTGACATCACTTTTTGGCAGCACATTCATTTGTGAGCAGCTGTTTTCAATTATGAAGTACATGAAGAGCAAAATTCGAACAAACATTTCTGTTGAGCACCTTGAAAACTCACTAAAAATTACAACCACTTCCATCAAACCAGACATTGATAGATTAGTCTTACAAAAACAAGGTCAGATTTCTCACTGGTTTTATGTTGCTCTTATTTTTTCTAAACCTTATAATAAAAAATATTTTTTAGAAAAGACTTACGTATATACACTAACTACATGATATAATTTATGTGCAGCCCAAGACAGTTTCTTTTTACTCCATGTGGCCCAGGGAACCCAAAAGGTTGGACACCCCTGACTTAAATCTTGCATCGAGTATCTCTGTCTCTTTTCTGCTTTGGAATGATAGGCCACTGCTGTTCTCCGCCCTTTGTGGCTCTGTTATACGCAGGTCAGCTTCCTCCCGGATGTGCTGGCAGCTCCACATATTCTGAAACAGTCTCCTGTTATCCACGGCAGTCTCTCCTCACAGCAGAAACAAGAAGTCTCTTGATTCAGGAAGGCATTGAGGCCCCTCCATGTGGCGGTGGCCTAGAGGGCTCTGCTGTCAGGGCAGGGTCTGGGTGTGGTAACGAGCCCACTCTGGAGCAGCCTTGGGGGGGTTACTGGTTTATCCTGATTCCTGATCATCTTCTGCATTGGAGGCTGTCTGAAAAGGTGAACACCTGGCATGGCAGGCAGTACTGGGGGGGGGGGGGGGGGG
>NW_007255057.1:20877-38150 GCF_000164805.1 Carlito syrichta | reverse complement strand
GAACTCGCCACTGTTATAAACCTGAGAGTATGGACGCCCTTTTATGCACTTTGTTAAAGTATTTTCTGAAATTTCTCTAAAAGAAAGTAATACGTTCAAGCTCAGCTACAAACAACAAGTTTTAGACATCAAGTTCAAGACTGTTTCAGATTTATGAAAGGCATAATTGGCTACTTACCTGTTCCTGGTGGATAACTTGGTGTTTTAGAAATTGAGTTGTTGTGAACAGGACTGCTTGTAATGTACTATATTGGCTGCGGAATTGCTGGAGAGACTTAGGGTAATCATCTGGTCAGGAAGTTGGGGGTCTCGTCCTGTGTTGAAGCTACATTTGTATAGAAGATACCCTGTTTTTACTTGGAGGATGAGCTTTTGGGACGATGAGGATTATGGAGGGGGCTCTCCCCATATGGAGGGGGGCTCAGCACTGCCGCCACCTCCACGTTCTGTCCAAGGTTCCCACCCAACCCACCTGTGACAGTCTGTCTCACTAGAAAGAGAGGAGGTGGCAAATTAAAAGCTGCTGTGTTTGGTTCCAGATTTTTGGAGACTCCACTGCTGTCTAAAGTGATCTCCTTGCTGCACACACTGTGGTTGACCAACCTGGGGGACAAGGGCGTGGAGCGGGAGAGCCAGTCTCCTTGCCAGCCTGGCTCCCAGGAGCCCCCCAAGCTGCTTGCCCTGCACTTGGTCAACGAATTCTTCTATGTTCTTGTCGTACTCATGAAGCACCTGAGGTGAGTTCTCTCCTCATGAAAGGTGGCTCCTTGATATGCCTATTTGATACTGTTTTACCTGTTACCTGTAGACATCACACCTTAGACACGTACGTAGATGGACCAGGTATGCTCTGGGCCATGGCCTGGTATAGATTGTCAGGTGAGGTGGTGTCAGAACATCTAGAACATATATAATTTATGTGCCATCCAAGACAATTTCTTTTTACTCCATCCAGGGAGTTTCCTCTTCAACTTTTTATAAAGCTTCTTGTTAGGGTCATGAGAACATACTTTTAACAAACTAAAATGCAGCTGGGTGCAGTGACTCAAGCCTGTAATCCCAGCACTTTGGGGAGGCCAAGACAAGAGGATAGCTCAGGAGTTCAAGACCAGCCTGGGTAGCATAGCGAGACCTCATCTCTACAAAAAAATAAACTCAGGAAGCTGAGGTGGAAGGATCTCACGAGCCTAGGAGGTTGAATATACCATGAGCTGTGATTGTGCCACTGCATACCTGTAAGGGCTACAGAGTAAGACTCTAACTCAAAAAAAAACCACCTAAAAGGCATCATAGTAGGTGATTTTTAGCAGGCAAACCATCTACCTTGATGTTTTAATTTAAACACTCAGATAAAATGGTGTTTCACAGAAGCAACATCTTTTCTGTGGCCCTGACCTAAGACAGGGTTTCCAAATGAAAATTTCTTGATAAAGAACAGGGCATTTTGTTTTATATTGTTCTAAATTAAATTGTTAGGCTAATACTAGATAATCGTGTTTTTATTTTGGGCTTGTCAGAAGACACATGGTGTCTGAGAACTGACTGCTATTTGAAATAATGATATTATTTTTAAGATTATGTGGAACAGGTGTTAGTAGACTTAAATTTCTTGGAGCTCAGAGAGACCTATTTCTCCTTTGTGGCCGTCAGTCAGATTGACGTCAGTCAGGTTGAGTGGTGACACTGTCCCAGAGCCTTCTGGGGCCTCTCCACTCCAGACTGGTCATGTGTGAGACAGAGAAGAATCGGCAGTCCTAGATGGGACTTAGGCTTTGGGCACCCTGGCTCTTACACTTTAGCTGCTTGGCTACCCTCTTTAGCCAAGGTTTCCAAAGAGATTTCTGTGCCTCCAGGGTAGAGGCCAGATTCTGGGTCTCCCTTTCAGTCTCCCTGGAGTGGCTCACTTTTTTCTATCCTCTTTCCTGGGGACATACACTAAAAGTTGTAGAGGGAAACCTGGTTCCTGGATGGACCATTTGTCCCCGGATAAACGTGTGATGTCACAAGCCACCCCAGTCCTGGCTGCCAGGACGGGGGCAGAGGAAACAGCTTTTGCTCTGTCTGTAACATTGGCTCCCAAACAGGCCCACCTTGGCCTCTGCCCAGCTGATTGCCTTCTTCAAGACACTTGACTCTGTGCTGAGATACCGGGCCACCGTCATACAGGCCTTCAAGGACATGGACCGATTCACTGTGAATGAGACAGTGCTTTCCACCAAGGACGTCCTTGTCCTCTTGCATAAATGGAGCCTCATTGAAAGAGACCTCAGACTCCAAGAAGATCTGACAGCAGCCATTGAGAAATGCCAGGCCAAGGAGCTAATAAGTGAGTGTCAAAGCCCGTGACTCTCCAGACCAGCCAGCCTGCATCTCTCTCTCTCTCTCTCTCTCTCTCTCAGAAGCATTTCCAGAGCCGATGAGGCTCAGAGATGACCCTAGGGAGGGAGCAGGAGAGAGCTGGCCTTGAGTTCCAGCCTTCCCCCTCAGTAGCTTTCTCCTCTGGATAAGTTGCTTCCCCTACCTGACATCAAGGTACTCACCTGTGAAGAGGGCAGGGGCTGGCTAAGAGCTACTTGGCCTATACTGTGGGGTCACGGAACAGGCTGGTGGAGCCAGGCCTCCTGGATTTCAGATGTGACGCTGCCCTGGTGCCTCTTATGTAAATGAGGACGACATGGTACCTGTCACATGTTGCTGTGAGGATTAAAGATTTCATTCCAGTAGCAGTGATAACAGCCACAGTGAACTATCAAGCACTTCCAAGACTCCCTAGTGTGGGAGCAGGGCCAAGTGCTCAGAACATGTACGCCATCCCCCTTCCTCTCTCTTTTCCTCCCATCTGGATCTGTGTGGGCGGAAGGACACCAGTCTCACTGCCCTTTTCTGTGTGTTTAACAGAAATGCTCAAGGATAAGAACAAGCCTTTCATGCCACCCCGAGCCAAAGGCCCACGGAACCGAAAGAGGAGGCCTGGGGAAGCGGAGATGATGGCTGACCCTGAGCTAGAGGCTTCTACCTTGGAGGCATGCAGGGGCCTCCTGAGGTCCATACTGACCCACTGGGGGCCAGTGTTCCCCAGCCCTGAGTCCTCTCAGAAGTCCACAGACTCTGCCAGCTCTGAGAGTGATGCGCCAGGCCCTGTATGTGCAGCCGCTTCCCTGACAGTCAGCTGGGTGCTGCGGTCAGTAGCTGAGTGTCTGCTTAGCAGGACAGAGGCTGCAGGACTCCTTGGCTGGCTTAAAAGCCACATTTTGCCATACCCAGTAGTCGTGGCTGACCTTCTTAAGGACAGTGCCGTGAGGAGCAGCATATTTAAGCTGTATAGCCAACTCTGTGGTGCCGAGAGACTGTCAGGGCCCTCGCAGGGTGTGGCCTGCCTGTTCAACACGGTCATGCTGCAGCTGCTGGCTGCCCAGGGTTGGGCAGGGAGCCCCCTCCACCAGGCAGTGGAAGCGCTCTGCCTTTCTTCTCTGAGTGAGAAGGATGAAGCCACGCGAGGTAAGTTTGGTTCTTTGGTTGGAGACAGAGACAAGCAATGCATGAATGGGCTTGGGAGGGTGGGACTAACTTCTGTTCTTAGAGCCCATTAGATTTCTTCTAGAAAATTCCTCAGCTTGGTACGGTGATTAAGTATTTAGGTGGCCCCTTGCCACACTAGGGTTGCAGAGAGCTTGCCATTTGACATTGGAATAAAGGGAAGGAAGCCTTTGTCTTAGCTTTTTGGGTGATCGTGTTGCCCATGGAGAAAAGCCCCTCAGAACCCTAGTGCTCCCAGGGTCTCTTCCACTCTGCAGAATATTACCCAGTGAAGAATTTTGTCTCACATCATGGCCAGGTGTGTGTTCACACCCATATGTACACCTCTCTGTACCAGCACGCAATTATACATGTACAAGTATGGTCTTGGCATTTAGCAGGGGCTTAACGTGAGTGAGTGAATAACATAGGCTTTAGACATCCATGGGAGAACTCGAGGGAGGCCACTATGGTCTCCATCCAGGAGAACTGTTTTTTCACAAGGGACATATTGGAATGGGGAGAGGAGGAGCCAGCAGCTAGACAGGTGACTCACCCGGTAGCTGGGGTTACCTCTTCCTCTCATCCGACCACAGTCAGGAAATTGAGTCTTTTTTACTGTAAAACTTTCTCTGCCCTTTGCCATTGAGGAAATGATATGAAATGATTCTGGGAATTTCTCAGACTTTAGGCTGGGTCTTGGTGTGGGTGGTCAGAACCAGAAAAGACTTGTCTTACAGCAACTCTTGGGGGGATATCATTACACAAACATCAGAAGAAAGGTGAAGCTTAAAATGAGCAAGAAAGGTTAACACAAAAGTTAAGCAAAGGCAGAATTAGTTTTTTTACCTGCCTGCTCACCCTAGGTTGCACAGGCTGGGAACACAGTTCATCTGGGGGTGCAGCAAAGCTGCTGTGAGTTGTGGGCAGAATGACTTGCTTTCTACTGAGTGAGTATGCATTCTAATGGGTGTTGTGTGGGCGACTCTTCCTCAGCCTCTGCAGCGTTCCTGGTGTCTCTCTACATTAAGGACATCTGGCTGGGAGCTCAGCAGCCAGACACCCTCTTAGCCCATGTCCAAATGGTCTGTGAGGCTGCAGACAGTACACCAAGTGGTAAAGAGGAGGCCATCGCTGCACTCTGCAAGGACGTCGCCACCACAGCCTCAGATGCTGGACTCCTCCCAGCCTGATGACCAGTGCCTCCAGCACCAGTTCTAGAAGTTTGGTTGAGTTGAGCGTTTCCAGTGAAGGCATGTGAAATGACAGGCTCAGTACATCGGCTCAGTTCTCTGACAAGGAAAGCTGAGAGGACTCTATTTGTCCAGTAAATAATAAATGCAGGGGTCTATGTATACCAAGTCATCAGAGTCGCAGTAAGCAAGGGGACTTCCAGGCCACAAGGCTCATCATCAAGCCTTCAGTTAGGTGAGTCCCTTCCTCTCTGGGGCCTTGTCATTCTTTCAAGGAAATAGAGCTCAAGGAGAGCTGACACTCACGAATATGAAGGGGACTTGTGGACATCAAAGCTGAAGTGTCAAAAGATATGGCAGATATTTTGTGATGAGTGTGAAGAGAGATGTAAAGTTTTTGTTTTCCTATGAAAGGTTGTAATGGTGTTTAATTATGGCTTTTAAAATTAGTCTGCTAGTGTTTGTTAATTATTCTATAAAATAAAAAATGTTACACTAAATCCTTAAAGTATAAAGATTATTTGACCTCTGCTCTGGGAAGATAACCTACTTTTTTAAAATGTTTCAAAGAGGGGGTTTTGAATTTTGTAATCTTTTTAAAATAAATGTTTACTTTTGTAAGGTTTTTGTCTTTTATTTTAATTCATGTTAACAGGCTATTTTTATTCCACAGTGTAGGTCAGAATTTGACTTTTAAGGTTCAAAAATTAGTTGGTGTTGTAGCTTATAAAAAAGTCAATATGAAATTTTCATGGTTTTCACATATGAAATTCTAGCCTGTTTTCATTAAAAATCCTTCTGCACAACATGGGGTCCCAGGATCTGCTCTGTTACCTGGAGTGTAGCTGTTTTATTTGCCAATGTAATATACATAGCACTAAGAATGGCTTGTTTCTATCTTAAGCCAGCAGTCCCCAACCTTTTTTGGCATCAGGGACTGGTTTCATGAAAGACAATTTTTCCATGGATGGGATGCTGGGGGATGGGGTGGGGCATTGTGCAGTCAAACCTCGCTGCTGATGTTCAACCTCACTGCTGTATTTGCAGCCACTCCTCAGCACTAGCATCACCACCTCATCTCCACCTCAAATCATCAGGTGTTAGATTCTCATTTGGAGCGTGCAACCTAGATCCCTCGCAAGTGCAGTTCACAGTAGGGTTCAGGCTCTTAGGAAAATCTGATGCCACTTCTGATCTGATGAACATGCAGCCTAGATCCCTCACATGCACAGTTCACAATAGGGTTGGTGCTCGTATGAGAATCTAATGCTGCCTCAGGTCTGACAGGAGTCAGAGCTCAGGCGGCAAGCAATGGGGAGCAGCTGTAAATACAGATAAAGTGTCACTTGTTCACACACTGCTCACCTGCTGTGTGGCCTGGTTCCTAACAGGCCATGGACCAGTACTGGTCTGTGGGCTATGGGTTGGGGACCCCTGTCTTAAGCATTCATACATTTATATCCCACCAGTGTTCATTAGAATCTTTTCTGTTTGTTTTAGGTGACTTAAGGTTTTTTATTTTTTGTTTTTTGAGTTGGAATCTCACTCTGTCGCACAGGCTGGAGTACAGTGGCAGTTCCTGGCCACCTCAGCCTCAACCTGGTGGGCTCAGGCAATCCTTCTGTCTCAGCCTTCCAAGTAGCCAGAACTACAGGCACGCACTGCCACATCCAGCTAATTTTTTTATTTACTGTAGTGATAAGTTCTCACCATGTTGCCCAGACTGGTCTCAAACCCACGGGCTCAGGCAATCCTCTTGCCTCGGTTTCCCAAAGTGCTGGGATTATAGGCTTGAGCCACTGCACCTGGCCGACATAAGGTTTTAACCAAGACAAGAGTAATGTTTGTCTGCACTCAGTCCCTTTACCACAAATAGGACTTATTGTTTAAATAGCACAAACGGTTACCTCCTGTCACCTGGGGTGGGAGGAGAAAGTCTCACCTGTGGAGAATAGATTGTATAGGATCTTCACCCAGACTTAAAATACAGAACACTAAGGTAGAAATACTGTAATTGCTGTAGCTCAAAAAAAAAGTTGGGGAGGAAAAATAAAACCCACCAACTCCCTCCCTGCCTGAAAGCTGTCGGTGGCGTGTGTGGGTTTTCTGGACTGTCGTATGATGCTGTCTTACCCCAGGGACAATGCTGCTGGTAGTGGAGGACTAGACCCTTTAGGAATCTCAGATCCACAGTCACATAAAGTTACATTCAGAATGGGGCCCTTCCTGCTGGCTTCAAGAGTTCATGTTCTGCGACAGCCGTTGGGTGTAGGCTCTACCTGCCAGGAGGCTGCTGACAGGTGTTGGCTGACAGTCCTCCAGGGGAGACACTTCCTGGGACTCTGCCTCTGAATGGTTGTGGGGAGGTTAGGGGTGTGACTCAGGTCCCTTGACTGCCACCTCTGGGTGAACAGTAGGTGTCAATGGAGGGTTGATGGAAACCTTGCAGGCCTTCCCCAGCACCCTAACCAAGGTGCAGATGGGCCAGGTGAACATGTGGTGATAAAGCATCCCAGAAGCCATAGTGAAGAGACTGTAAGGATTAGCAAATAAACATTTTCTCTCTCAATTCACACATACTTTATTTTTCCTATCTGTCCCAAAGTGGACATAAACCCTAAGCAAGCAGGTTGAGTATGCTAAATAAATTACATCAGCAAGACCCAGGAACAACTTTTCTATGCTAGAGGGGCCACTTGCAGGCCTTTGTCAAAGGCACAGGTTGAGACCTGCCCGCACTTCCTGCTGCCCCAGACCACCTCTAGAAAGACAGCGGGCGGGGCCAGGTTGCTTAGATGTCACCAGTTCACTCAGCTCCAGCCCTAATTTACTGGCACCAGTTCTGCAATTGAGAGGTTCTGTCTTAGGGGAAGGCTTCCTGGCCATGTTCCGGATGTCAGCTGATGCCTTGGGGACCCCCAGCAAGGGCTGATTCCCAGAGGAGAGTGGGGTTGACCTGGGAGTGTCCAGAGGAGGAGGCGGAAGGGCTCTCCTGCTGCTGCTGCCCATCAGGGCTGGCTCTGCCCCCTAGCACCTCCCCTGAGCTCAGTGGAGCCCGTGGGGTCCCCCAGGAAGCCCTGTAGCGCCGCAGGTGCCTCTGGATGCAGAAGGCGAGACTGAGTTTGTGACTCCAGGTGCGTGTTTGGTGGTGCTTGGGACTGTTCCTGTGGACAGAGCAGAAGGGGAGGCGGGTGTCAAAGTTGCTGGCTGAAGGCCTTTCCCTGCTGAGAATGCTTTCTTGCAGAGAATGCTCTCCTGTGTTCCTAAAACCCAACCCCCAGGGAGAGTTAGCCCAGCTCACAAGTGTGGTCATTCTAGAGAAATCTGAGGAGGAGAAAGGGCTTTGTCAGAATGGGGCCTCGGGTCTTTTCCTCAAGGTCGCCTCCTCCTATATTCACTTACTGCTGGGGCAGGTTGACCTCCCAGCCACGTGTCTGAGTACAGCTCATAGAGCTCTGTTCACCCTGGATGACTTCTCCTACCCAAGAGGGCTGGGGGAAGGGGACAAGGCTGCCTGACGTGAGCCCCAGCCATGGTTTTCCACCTGCCTTCAGTTTCATCCAAGAAATGAAGTGATGCGCAAGACAAGTTTAAATGTGGGTATAAGCCGGGCTTGGTGGCTCAGCCTGTAATCCCACGCCTTGGTAAGCTGAGGTGAGTGGATTGCCTGAGCCCACAGGTTCGAGACCCACCTGGGCAACTTGGTGAGACCTCATCTCTACAGTAAATCAAAAAATTAGCCAGGCGTGGCAGCACGCGCCTGTAGTTGCAGCTATTCGGAAGGCTGAGGTGGAAGGATCGCCGGAGCCCAGAAGGTCGAGGCTGCGGTGGCCAGGAGCGGCCACTGCACTCCAGTCTGGGCAACAGAGTGAGACTCCAACTCAAAAAATAAATAAATAAATAAATAAATGTGGGTATAAAGCTGATGTGAATGACAGGCACCGGGGTGGAGGCCCTCTTTCAGATGGTGCTGACCTAACATGTGTCCTCATCTCTTCATCCCTCCCTCCCACCTCTTTCCTGCCCCTCTTCCTTCCCTTCCTCCCTGTCTTCCTTCCTCATAGGAAGGTTGACGCCTCAGGGAGTGCCTCTCTTACCTAAATCTTTCTAAGGAACCACTTTGTTGGCCTGAGCATTCTGTGCCTGTTCCAAAGTGCCTGGACAGCGTTTTTTTAGTGAGTCCAGATGAATAATGTCATCAATTTGCCCTGTAAAATTGTAGTCCAGGAAGCCTGTTCCATCCATGGAGCTGGAATTGGTGGAAGTGGCCCCTGTGTGCCTGCCAGATGGGGAACCCTGTGTAACCGCCAGGAGGGTTACTGATGACCCTTGTAAACTGTTCCTGGCACAGGACTTGGTACAGGTCACCTCAGAAGAGTGGAAAGGAAAGGTGGCTTTATTTGTCACCCTTCTCTTGGGGTAAGTGCCTGCTTAAGTTCAATGTGACTTCTAGAAACTAAAAGCAAAGATTTCCTTATTGCTGCCTCCCACGTGTGACCAAAGATGAGCAGAAATGACCTGGTGAGTGTAGACCCAGTAGGTGAGACACCATGAGCAGCGTGAGTGGTAGAGAGATCAGAGGCTCGTTGGAGGTGGCTCTGCACTATGCTTGGAATGTGGTTTGTCCCCACCAAAACTCCTGTGGAGGCTTGGTCCCCAATGTAGCAGTGATACAGAGACCCACTAATGTCCCTCCATATTGCCACAGCCCCTAGAGAAGTGCATGGCAGGGATTCAAGCATTCCTGCACATTCCTAAGCCCATTTCTGAAAGTCCCCATGTCTCCTCTGCATTCCCAGTAGGTAGTTTCAGGGGATTCTTGACTTCACAGCAGACTACACCCAAAGCTGTAAATCCCAATTTACTCCCTTTCTGTGAACAATATAATATCAATGTAATGGTTAATCTTGTGAGCTGCATAACTTTTGCAATGCATGATGTCTTAGGCCTTGTAAACTTTTTTTACTCTAAACGTCACTATCTAAATGTAAAATGCAGCTGTAACTTAAGTTCTGTACAATGCTCCACTGGTCACTTGGTTGATATATAGGTACTAACAACTCTGGACTGTAACAGTGAACTGTAAAAGCCTGGAGGGTGAGCAGAAGCATTTTAGAAAGACCTCAAGTCCGGCTCTGCTCCCTGGGTTCGAACTCAGAAATAAGCTTCTTACTACCAGTTCCCTGCCCCTTTGTTTTATGGGTATCAAGGAGAACAGCCAAGCTACTCAGACCATAACAGCAGTGTTGGGAGGTGGGAACTTTCAGAGGTAATGAGGTTAATGGATTCATCAGTCTCGAGACTGGGTTGGATAAGTTCTTCCGACAGCATGAGGCCCTCACCAGAAACCTGGCAGATGTCAGGACCATGCTTCTTGGACTTCCCAGCCTCCAGAACCATGAGCTAAATAAACCTTATTTCTTTAGACGAGGTGACCCCCCAAAAAACGCAGAATTTATTTATAAAAAGTTGTGCATGCCTACATGTTTAAGCTTCAGTCACCTTCAAGATACTCTCCATTTGATGCAATACACCTATCAAGATGCTTTTTCCACTGCTCAAAACAGCTTTTGAACTACAACTTTGATGCCTTTTAGTGTTTCTTTTTCTTTTTTTTGAGTTGGAGTCTCACTCTGTCGCCCAGGGCTAGAGTGCAGTGGCACACTCACGGCCACTGCAGCTTCAACCTGCTGGGTGCGGGTGATCCTTCCGCCTCAGCCTTCCAAGTAGCTGGAACTACAGGCATGCACTACCACACCCGGCTAATTTTTTGATTTATTATAGAGATGAGGTCTCGCCAAGTTGCCTGGGCTGGTCTCGAACCCATGAGCTTAGGCAGTTCTCTCACCTCGGCCTCCCAAAGTGCTGGGGTTATAGGTGTGAACCACTGTGCCTGGCCTGCCTTTTAGTGTTTCTGCCAATTTTAGTTTGTGGGTTGTTTTCTGTTTCGCCTCTTCCATATCGGCAGAACCATTTCCCTTTGAGGACTTTTTTATCCAGGGAACCAAAAAGAAAAGTTGCTGGTGGTTGAGATTGGGTGAATTGGGAAGTTAGGGCATGAGGGTCATACTGTTTTTCAACAAAAACTGAACACCCAGCTTGGTGTGGGTAGGTGTGCTTGTAAATCACACATCATGAAATAGGCAAATGCATTGAAAATCTTAAAAAAAAAAAAAACTCACTGAAGCCAAATACAGCCTCTCACAACAACACTAGCTAGTACACTACACTGATGCCAATGGGTCCCAGAACACTTAACTGGCAAGGGAAACCTGTACCGCAAAAGCTTTTTTGGTTTTGGGGAGGATCCCCCCTTGTCTATGACCTAGTCTCAGGTATTCAGTTATAGTACAGGAAACGCACTAAAACACTGTAAATACTCACATCCACACACGTTCCTCCTCAGATCACGTGGGCCTTGTGATCTGAGAGACCAAAGCAGATGCCCCTTTCTGGAGTAAGATAGATTCCAATGTTAAGGAAACAAAAGTTACCTTCGGGTGATGGATTCAGGGATTAGCTACACGAGAAGCACACTCTTGCTGAACTCCCAAACAATAGGGGCTACCAGGTGAATCATCAGACCCTTCCTAACTGATCTATAACCCAAGCCACCACAACTCTGATTGGACAGAGGACCAACTGACCCTACATTCTTTCCTGATGCACAGCTGCAGACCTCGAGTCAGTTTCAGCCAGCTTAGAGAGGCTGTGTACAGTCTGTGTCCTGAAGTTCACTTTTTGACACAGCCAAATCCCCCCTCATTTTAAGGTTGAAACCCCACCTCAAAGTGCACATGGGCCTAGGTCAGTATATGTTTACTGCGTGTGCTGGGCTCCCCTCATAAATATGTATCACTTTCCTCCCAAACCTGCTAAGTATATATGACTCTGTTGTGACATACTAAGACATTTTTATCATCCCCAGAAGAAACCCACAAGCCATCACTCCCCCACTGCTGCCCTCCTCCCAGCCCTAGGCAGCTGCGAATCTGCTTTCTGTGGATTTGCCTATTCTGGACATTTTGTGTGAATGGAGTCACACAATACGTAGCCTGCTGTGTCTGGCTGCCTTCGCTTAACATAATGTTTTGAAGTTCGTCCAAGTTGTAGCATGAACCAAAAACTTCATCTCTTTTTATTGCTGAATACTATTGATTGCATAGTATGGGTGTATGGGTAGAGCATCCCAAATCCGAAAATCTGAAATGTTCCAAAATTGAAACTTAGTTTTGTTTTGTTTTTGAGCCTGAGTCTCACTCTGTCACCTAGGCTGGGGTGCAGTGGCATAATCACAGCTCACTGCAGCCCTGATCTCTTGGGCTCAGGCAATCTTTCCGTCTCAGCCTCCTAAGCAGCTGGGATTACAGGCATGCACTACCACACCCAGCTAATTTTTTATTTTTTTGTAGAGACGAGGTCCTGCTATGTTGTTGAAGCTGTTCTTGAACTCTTGAGCTCAAGCAATCCACCTGCCTCAGCCTCCCAAAGTGCTGTGATTACAGCCGTGAACCCCCCGCGCCCCGTCAAAATCAAAACGTTTGTGAGTGCTGATATGACATGCAAAGGGAGTGCTCACTTTAGAGCTTTTTGGATTTTGTATTTTCAGATGCTCAGCTGGTAAGTATAATGCAGATATTTCAAAATCTGAAAACATTTTTGGTCCCGGGCATTTTGGATAAAGGACACTCACCCGGACGACTTTGGGCAGGTGAGTTACCCACATACCCACACTCCTTCTTACTCACCTCATCTGCGGGGAGCCCGACCAGGACATGTAGAGCAAAATGAGGAAGAGGAGCACCACGAAAGCAGCCAGGCTCACCCAAAAGGCGATGGCAATCGAATCTGCAGGGGAGGGGATGCATCTCAGTGTTGGCTTGGTGGCAACAGAAACCAACGGCGGGGGAATGAGGATCCCAGGAGTTGCGGGGTCGGGCCCTGAGTATCCATGTCCTCTCTTCTTCCAGCCTCTCTGCTTTTACCGTTGGGAAGATTTTCCAAGAACAATAATTTTGGGAAAAAAACAACAGGGAAGCAAGGAAGTGGCTTTTTCTCAGGGCAGTTAGCCACTGGATCTGCATAAGGTGATCATCTGCTAAGAGAAAACAGGGAGTGAAATTGTGTGACTCCCTTGGGTCTGCTTCTCCACTCCTGTGCTGCTCGGAGGAACAATCCTGAAGGCTGGGTCTCCGCCTTCCCTTTCCATGGGGAAGGAGAAGAGAAGGTTGTGGGCAGCTCCGAGTGGCAGGAGGGACTCCTGGCCCCCAGGAGGAAGGCAGCACCCTCCAGGAGCCTTTGGTGGAGCTGCTCAGAGACCGCGAGAATTGAGACTTAAAGGAGGATGTGGCTGGACCCAACACTCCCATGGAGGGGCAAGGACTTGACCGCCCGAGGAATTAGCAGAGGCCTGCTTAGGCTGGGGGCTTGGTGAGGTGGAGACAGCAAGTCCCTCTCAGGAGCTAAGACTTATCTCGGGGGCAGTGGTGGTAGGAAGGGAGAAGCGTCTTTTCAGCCAACTCTTGGGATGTATTTGTGACCTGAGGCTGGAGGGATGGGGGAAACCAGGAAACATGCTTAGCCTCTCCGGGATCCTGGGTAGAACCTGGCAGGTCAGAAGAGCCTTTCGCCTTCTTCTCCAGGCTTCAGTTCTAGAACATTCTGCAAGTTGCTAGGGAGCTGCTGTAGCATGGCTAGTGTTCCTCATGGTTGTCTATGGCTGCAGGCACAGGGCATCAGGCTCGTAATTAGTCTGCCAGCATCTTATCTCAAACCAACTGGATGTCGTCAAGACAAGAGGCCCCAAGCTGGGATATTCTAGATGCGTGACCAAAAGAATTACTGAAGGATTGTAACCCAGCGGGTATTCACTGACCACCTTCTGTGAACCAGGGTCTCTGAGGAGCTGCTAAGGATTCGGAGGGGGCTAAACCAGAGAAACTACTGATCCCCCTCACCGCAATGTTCCACACTGACCTCCTCCTCTGAACTTTTGGTGCCCAACCTGCGCTGTCTCATTGGTGTTCAGATAAAAAGATGTTTATTGGTCAGGCATGGTGGCTCATGCCTACAATCCTAGCACTTTGGTAGGTCAAGGCAGGAGGATTGTTTGAGGCCAGGAGTTCAAGACCAGCCTATGCAAAATAGTGAGATCCCATCTCTATTGTTTTTAAAGATATTTACAAATGGATGAACAAATGAATGAGGGAATGAACAAACCATCAAAAGAATTAATGAAATGTCAGAGATTTGTGAGTCATCTACACACAGGTGGTGCCTGAGGCTCTGGGGTACAGAGTGATACTTGAGTAAGGGGTGTCATCTCTGCCCTCTAAGACCCTGGATAGGTAGAGGGAGAAACTGAGGATTCATGGGAGTTGATCTCAGACCCTAACAGTTAACATTGAAATAGGGTATTAATGAAAAGGTGCAGTATAGTAAGTCCCCTACATACAAACCTTCAAGTTAGGAACTTTGACAATGCACACCTGTGTTTTTTAATGTATTATTTCTCTCCACCAGGTATCAGTATAGCTCGTTAAATACATGAAGTACCACATAGTCAATCGTGTTAGTAGGGTACCTAGGCTAACCTCGTTCGACTTAAAACAATTTGGACTTACAAAATGCCCTCTCAGAACGAAACTTGTTTGTATGTTGGGGACTGCCTGTACTTGCAAAAAGAATCATGAGTGCCCACTGCCTTGTCATCAACAGCAACTTGGCATTGACACTCCATGGAGCCAAGGACTTTCAGCAAAGATTTCCAGCTGTCTCTCATCTTCTCTTCTTTCTGTCCCTGAGTTGTGAAACGGATGGTGGCTCCTCAGAGCAGTAAATGCTTGATGAAGACTTCTCAGCTCCTGGGAAATAAGGTTAGATTATTCATCCTAAACTTAAGGACTATTTATTTATTTATTTATTCTTTTTTTTTTTTGAGTTGGAGTCTCACTCTGTCACCCAGACTGGAGTGCAGTGGCCGCTCCCAGCCACTGCAGCCTCGATCTGCTGGGCTCCAGTGATCCTTCTGCCTCAGCCTTCTAGTAGCTGGAACTACAAGCATGCACTACCATGCCCGGCTGATTTTTTGATTTATTGTAGAGATGAGGTCTCGCCAAGCTGCCCAGGCGGGTCTCAAACCTGCGGGCTCAGGTAATCCACTCACCTCAGCCTCCCAAAGTGCAGGATTACAGGCTGAGCCACCGAGCCCGGCTATTTATTCTTGAGTTAGAGTCTTACTCTGACACTCAGACTGCAGTTCAGTGGCACAATCATAGCTCATTGCAACCTCGACCTCCTGAACTCCGGCAATCCTTCTACCTTGGCCTCCTGAGTAGCTGGGACTACAGGTGCATGCCACCATGCCCAGTTAATTTTTGTTTTTGCTGTTTTTCTTGTAGTGACAAGGCCTCACTATGTTGCCTAGGCTGGTCTTGAAGTCCTGGGCTCAAGCAATCCTCCTGCCTCAGCCTCCCAACGTGCTGGGATTACAGGCATGAACCATCACTCAGTCAGTTTAAGGACTTTTTAAAAAACTCTCTGAGGATTCCTTCGTGCTCACTGTGCATTGTTCCACACGTCCCAACAGTCACAACGTATTTTATAACCCCCAAAGTGTAAGAGTATATGCACTTTCATTCAATGTTGTTTGGGACTGGGAGTGGTGACTCATACCTGTAATCCCAGCACTTTGGAAGGCTGAGGCAGGAGAATCACTTGAGCCCAGAAATTCAAGACCAGTCTGGGCAACATAGCAAGACCATATCTCCACAAAAAATAAAAAATTAGCCAGGTGTTGTGGTATGTATCTGTAGTCCTGGCTACAGGCTGAGGGGAGAGGATCACTTAAGTCTAGGAGGTAGAGGCTGCAGTGAGCTATGATTGAATCACTGCACTCCAGCCTAGGTGGCAGAGTGAGGCCAGGTCTCCAGAGAAAAAAGGAGAAAACCATCCCTATATTCCAATTTTACAGTGGCAATACAGATTGCGAGGGGAGATCTCAAAAGAATTTTTTTTAAATAAAAAATTGTGTATTTATTCTTACATGTTTAAACTTCAGTTACCTTCAAGGTACTGTCAGTTTGATGAAATACACCTATCAAGACGCTTTTTCCACTGCTCAGAACAGTTTTTGAACTCATCCATTTTGATGCCTTTCAGATCTATTATTTTTTGTTTCACCTTGTCCACGTTGGCAAAATGTTTCCCTTGAGGACTTTTTCAGCCGGGAAAACACAAAAATCCACTCAGGGCAAGGATGACTAGGGAGGGTGGGGCACGGGAGTCATGCTGTTTTGGTCAAAACTGCTGAACACAGCATGGAGTGGGCAGGTGTGCTCATAAATCACCCATCATGAAATGGGAAAACAAATTAAAAGAATCTCAAAAAAAAAAATCACTGAAATCAACCACAGCCTCTCACAACAATAGTAGCTGGTACGCTGGTGCCAATGGATTTCTAGAACACTTACCTAGTAGAGGAAGCCTGTACTACAAGGGGCCCACCCTCCAAAAAAGATAATTCTGGGATTTTCTGGGTTCCCTTTGTATTCTAATAGGAGTCTCTAGATACTGGCCTAACATTGTTCCTTTTCAGAGAGCAGCAAGATGGACTGATTTTTCTTGAATAGTGCCTGGCTTTAGGAAGGCACTCTTTAGGAAGACTTTGTCAGAGTGCATGTTGACTTTCACTGATGTACTACCTCTGGCAGCTTCAATAATAAGTTAGTCTGTTCATCTGCTTCTCTGAGAGTTGGGAGCAGAACAAAAACATACCACTAACCAATGTCTTCTGAACAAATATACAGTTCAAAGTATAGACTGAACAAAAGACCTACGCATAACTCTTCTCTAATTCAGTGCAATCAATTTCAGGCCCTAACTTTAACCATGACTTCAAATTCTTCAAATCAGTCCCATGGGCATGACAGAAGTAGTGAAAGTGATTTTTAAACAAAGATACCAGGATGTTTATCTCTGAAAACTTTCCATCAAGGTAGGCTCAGGGGGAGGTACTATGCTTGACTAATTCTGTCATTGCTCAAAAACTTCTTAGAACTGATTTTGGGTGGCCACAGCACTTTTTTTTTTTTGAGTTGGAGTTTCACTCTGTCACCCAGGCTGGAGTGCAGTGGCACACTCACAGCTACCACTGCCTTGACCTTCTGGGCTCAGGAGATCCTTCTGCCTCAGCCTTCCAAGTAGCTGGAACTACAGGTGCGCGCTACCATGCCCTGCTTATTTTTTGATTTATTGTCAAGACGAGATCTCACCAAGTTGGGCGGGCTGGTCTTAAACCCCTGAGCTCAGTCATTTCTCTCACCTTGGCTTCCTAAAAGTGCTGGGATTACAGATTTGAGCCACCGCGCCTGGTTTCTATGAAACATCTGTGGTGATAAATTACGTGCATCTTTTGAGGATGGATTTTCTTTTTGGAGATAGTTAAGATTCACCTAGAAACAAATCAGGTAAATGAAATGGGTGATTAAGATTGATATCATAAACCAGGCTCGGTGGCTCAGCCGGTAATCCCGCGCCTTTGGGAGGCTGAGGTGAGTGGATTGC
>NW_007255057.1:0-20762 GCF_000164805.1 Carlito syrichta | reverse complement strand
CTGCACTCCAGTTTGGGCAACGGAGTGAGATTCCAACTCAAAAAAAAAAAAAAAAAAGATTGACATCATTTGGATGTCAAAAATGAGATATTATCTCATAATGTAGTGTGTGTGTGTGTGTGTGTGTGTGTGTGTGTGTGTGTGTGTGTGTGAAATTCATAAACTAGTCCTTAAAGGTAATTCCAAAAGATGAGTTCTAGAGATGTATTTTAGTAAAAATTATTTTACTCCATGGTAGAGGTAGGATGCTGATGATAATGATGATGATTTTTTGAGTTGGAGTCTCTCACTCCGTTGCCCAGGCCAGAGTGCAGTGGCACATTCATGGCTACCCCAACATCAACCTGCCAGGCTCCAGCGATCCTTCCGCCTCAGCCTTCCAAGTAGCTGGAACTATAGGCGCATGCTACCATACCTGGCTAATTTTTTTATCTATTGTAGACATGAGGTCTTGCCAAGTTGCCCGGGCTGGTCTCAAACCCGTGGGCTCAGGCAATCTACTCAGAGGATGATTATTTTGAAGGTCGGTCTTCTGTTGAATTTTTAAATTCTTATACGTTCATTGAGAAAGTTTCTGGCCAGGTGTGGTGGTTCATGCCTGTCATCCCAGCACTTTGAGAGGCCGAGGCAGAAACCCAGGAGTTTGAGACTAGCCTGGGCAACAAAGTGAGACCTCATTGCGGGGGAGAGGGAGAGAGGGAGAGACAGAGAGAGAGAGAAATTATCCTGTGAGGGCTCCACTCACATCCTGAAACTTGCCACATGGTTCTGCTGAAAAGGAGTCTGGGAAGTGTAGTGTTTATCACAGTTGACCTTCTGACTAGCTAAAAGCAAGGGTTCCGTTGCTATGGAAGCACACAAGGGCAGATACTAGAATCAACAGCTAGCAAGCTATGCCATCATTACCTTTACTCATATCTTACATTTTCATGAGCTTGAAGGATGCAGTGACATCACTTATCACAAAACCTTCTTAACAGAAATAATTTCAATTATATTTGTAAATCATTTCATAACCAGGAAATAAGAACTTGCACCATGTGCATCATATATACATATTATTTTATTTTATTATCCTAACATCCTATAGAATAGGTACTACTATCCTCATTTTGCAAATAAGCAAACAGATTCAGAGCTGTAAAAACCCCAGACTGCCCAAGATCACATAGCTAGGAAATGACTGAGCCAGCATTTGAATTCAAATCATTCACCTCCAGAGCCTGGGCTCTTCACCACATTGGTATTCCCCAATAAGAGAAAATCTTGAAATTAATTTTCTATTACGACTCTGGAACTCAAATGTGAGTAGCATTTGGAGGACAACTGAAACTGATGCTTAGCAGTTTCCACTTAACAAAATGGAAGTGTCTACTCTGAGTCGGGAGCCCTTAGACTGAGTGTTTGTGTGAATTTCAAGTCAGGATGAGAAATCCTCCAAGATGAAGTGAAGCCTGGCCGTGCCATTCAGAACCGCTCCTTGTCACTCTCCTGCTGGTGTCTAGCTCCCCTCATTCCACCAGTGTGGACATGTTGCCAGGAGAAGGGGTGTTGCTCCTGGCATAAGAGCGTCAGCAATGGGTTCTTGTGTTCACGTTTGGAAAGAATTCGCAAACAAGCACACAGAAGTAGGATAAGCACGTAGGACAAGGATGCTCTCAAAAGAGGAGAATGGGCAGAAACAGATGCAGAAAGCTGCAGCTTCTATACCCAACAATTGTTGAGCTATACACTTTTATTCTTATGGGTGTTGAGGAGTCAGTTTAAGGGTAGGCTTTTCCTAGAAATGGGTGGTCTCTGCTACCCCTCGCTCACTTTGGGGAGGGAAGTTTCTGGCCTTATGGGTCATACAGGACTGCTATAGCATCAGGTGCATGGTGGAAGTGGAAGGCTCTCCAGGGTAATTTTATGCTAATAGTATTATAATGACAGTGTATGGTTATCTGAGGTCAACCTTGGCAAATGATGATCATGAGACAGGGGTCTCTAAGCTGGTTCCTCCCTTGGTGGTCAGCTCTCCACGGCAAGCATCCGTGTTGCAGGTGTCTCTGATAAGGGCCTCATAGTGTGAAGTTCCCTAAGTTGGATCTCTTGCTTGTATGCTTGGTTCTGCACCAGCTGCTACAGACATCAATGAGCTTGGAACCTTCCTACAGCCCTGAAGTTTTCCTAGTCTAACCTGCCTACTCTGTCAGATCCAGAGAGGAAGGGAAAGAAAGGAGGAGAGAATAGGAAGGAAAGAGAAGGGTAGCCAAAAGAAAAAAGATGAAAAAAAAAGGGTGGACAGGGGGAAGGGGGGGAGGGAGTTTCCTGTGGCTAGAGCCCTGTCATTGTCAATAAGCCTGCGTCTTCTTGTTGTGTAAACAAGCCCAGGGATATCTAAACGTTTCTGACACTGGGAATAACAGTTCTTGCCCTCGGAACAAAATGTTCTCTCCAAAAACTTGGGTGAAACTCCAGTAGTAAGAGGGAAAAAGAACTGTGTTTTCTTACCTGCCTTTTCCAACCAAACATGATAAAAGTGATTTTAGTACAGAGAATGACTAGTGGTTACTGACTGCCTTTTTGATCTAGCAAAATTTAAATTCCACTTATCTGAAGACATTGTGTTCTGTGAAAGGTGTCTTCCTTTCCTGCTCAGTACCTGGGGACAATGACAAGGGCTGACGCAGACAAGTGTGTGAGCCTGGGAGAAGGAGGCTCTCACCTGTTCAGTTTTTGTAACTGTTTCCTTAGAGTCTTTGGCAGAACTAATCTAGGTGCTAAAAGTCTCAAACCTTGAAGTATTTTTGTAAAGGAAAAAGAGCCTTAATGCCTGTAGAAATCTGAAATATCCCAATGGTATAAAACCCAATCCACTTAGGCTGGCCTTGAAGTCTTGGGCTCAAGTGATCCTCCTGCCTTGGCCTCCTAAAGTCCTAGGATTACACTCCTGCCCCCAAACCACATTTTCTGAAAGCACTATATTTCCAAGCATGATCCATGGTGCCTGGCCAAGATTAGTTTTCTTCTAAGTTTAGTCTCTGAAAAGGGCACAGATAGAAGACCTCATATGTAACTAGTCAGCTCAGACAGGGGCTGGAAACAGGTTTGCATTTTCTAAGTATTGGCAGTATTGGGGGAATTCTTCCTTTCTTTGAAACAGAAGCCACTTCTGCAAATCACAAGGGTAAGATCCTTGTGAAATTCCTGTAACAAAATCACAACAGATTCCAAACTGGCCTTGGGAAAGGGCAGCCCACAGCCTTAAACTCACCACTGATTGCTCCATATAAAAATATATATAAATTCCTAGATGTTTCCAAATACCTACCAACCATGATGAAATACATTCCAGCTTGGGCATGAACACAAAAATTTTATTTTATTTATTTATTTATTTTTGAGTTGGAGTCTCACTCTGTTGCCCAAACTGGAGTGCAGTGGCCGCTCCCGGCTACCGCAGCCTCGACCTGCTGGGCTCCGGCAATCCTTTCCACCTCAGCCTTTCCAAGTAGCTGGAACTACAGGCACGCGCTACCATGCCCAGCTAATTTTTTATTTATTGTAGAGATGAGGTCTCACCAAGTTGCCCAGGCGGGTCTTGAACCCGAGGGCTCAGGCAATCCACTCACCTCAGTCTCCCAAAGCGCAGGATTACAGGCTGAGCCACCGAGCCTGGCTGAACACAAAAATTTTAAAATCCTTCCTGCTTATTAGGTTATCATATGAGTTCTGGGTATTTTTCTTTCCATTTGACTCCTCCTCTACCCAGCACAAGGATTGAATCTGGAGGCCAGGAATGATGATTCATTCCTGTAATCCCACCACAACCTTTTGGGAGTTCAAGGTGGGAGGATTGCTTGAGCCCAGAAGAAACGTGGCAGGCCAGGCTGGGTTCTTTATTACCCAGGCTGGAGTACAGTGGCAAAATCACAGCTCAGCTCACTGCAGCCTTGACTCCTGGGCTCAGGCGATCCTTTTTCCTCAGTCTCCCAAGTAGCTGGAACTACAGGTGCACACCACGATGTCCAGCTAATTTTTTGACCTTTTGTAGAGACGAGGTCTCACTATGTTTCTCAGGCTGGACTCAAACTTATGGGCTCAAGTCATCCTCCCGCCTCAGCCTCCCAAAGTGCTGGGATTACAGGTATTAGTCACTGCACCCAGCTGAAAGAATAGCTAAGGACATGGGAAAACAAAATCTTACTAGGGTAATAAGAACAAAGTACAAAACACACACAGTGAGATACTATTTGAAATATATATGTACATATATGATAGGATATTAATAGTAGATGCTGTTTCATCTGAACTTCAAGACAAAGGTGTTGTCATAGTCTAAATGCTTATGTTCCTCCAAAATGTATAGGTCACAGCCCTAACCTCCACTGTGATGGTGTTTGGAGGTGGGGCCTTTGGGATTGATGAGGTCATGACGGTGGGGCCCCATGATGGGATCGGTGCCCTTATAAGAAGAAGAAGAGACATAGAATGCCTCTCTCTCTACATAAGCACTGAGGAGAGGCCGTGTAATGACATAGCAGAAAGGTGGCAGTTTACAAACTGGGAAGCTGGCTCTCATCAGACACCAACTCTGCTGTCATCTTGATCTTGGACTCGAGGCCTCCAGAACCGTGAGAAAATAAAATTTTCTGTTGTTTGTACCGCCCAGTCTGTGCTATTTTATTATAATCACCTGAGCAGTCTAAGACAGGTGCCAACTGCTTAAAACCTGATTTTGTGATGCTTGGCTCTTGAGAATTTTCTTTGGAGATGATGGATGGTGTGTGGAGTCTCTCATGACTCTCACCCTGTAGGAGAGGGTGGGAAGGGCTTTTCTGCTCTTAAGTCAATAGGGCCTCTCTAGCGCCCTCTGCAGTGTCCTCTACAGTGGGTGGGCACAGTGGGTTGGAGTCTAACATGTGCTCAAGAAAATCTCCAGAGTGAGAGACTCAGTGGTTGGTATCAGCAGAGTGGAGGAGGCTGTTGTCCTGGCATCTAGGAGCAAAGCTGTGTAGATAGAGTTCAAGGCCCAGCAGAGGGTCTCCAGGGGAGTGCAGGCTCAGGGCCAGCCTGGAGCTGGCCTACAGGGACTATGGAGGGGCAGCAGGCCTCCCACAAGAGTGAGTTCACGTGGGGATAGCCTCTGAGAATAGTGGAAGGAACTGGCAGAGCAAAGAAAGGAAAAACGCCCCTTCCCCATGCTGGAGAAAGAGGAAACTCTAACTTTGAGTGTCATTCAAGGATGGTTTGTTTTTAAACACCTTAGAAATGTATTTCAAGGGACTGGATGTTAGCATGGTAACTAAAGTGACTGGTAGACGTTTTTCAAAATGTAATAGCGAGTGGTGAAACTATGAGGCAGTGAGAGAACTGGCACCACTAAGTAGGTTTGCAGGGCAGTGCTCTTTCAGGACATTTATGCAGTTGCACAAACAAAAAGACTAGAAGGAGCTGGGTGCAGTGGTACATGCTTGTAGTCCCAGCTACTCAGGAGGCTGTGGTGGGAGGACTGCCTGAGCCTAGGGGCTCGTGGTTGCAGTCAGTTATGATTATGACACTGTACTCCAGCCCAGGCCACAGAGCAAGATCCTGACTCTAAACAAAATTTAAAAAGAGAAGAAAGTAGAAAAGCATTGTGACAGTCTGGACCTAATCAGGAGATGGAAACCACACAGTGGGCTGAACGGGGAAGTTTAATATGAAGAACTCTCAACTATGATAAAAGAGTAACTATAAGAGATAAAGAAACTATGGGGCACCCTAGGCAACTCCTGGATCAAGCGATCCTCCCCCTTCAGCCTCCCAAGCTGGGACTACAGATATGCACCACCATGCCCAATTAAGAATTCATCATTTCTTTCGTGGTATATTTTGACAGGTACCTTCAGAGCTGAGTGGCAATAATGGATAACTGACATAGACATTCATCATGAAAGTTAATCATGTATGCGAGAGCTGCCTATTTCACATTAGTGGGTTTTTTTTTTCCCACTTATTTTACAAAGATGCATTGTCTGCCTGTGCTGGGCACTTTTCAGGAGCTGGCTCCAGGTTCCTGTTCCCCGAATCAATATCCTGGTAAGACTCTCCCACTAACCACACCAAATGTCCTGAGAAGAGCCCTGGAGGTATTGGAACCAGGACTTTAAGCCCCAGCTTTTCAAATATACTGGGTGCCCTTGAACAAGTCACTTGACTTCTTTGGGCCCAGCACCCCCACATGCTGCTGCTGCTTCTTTAAAAAAAAGGTTTTTTTCTTCTTCCCCCAGGCTCTGAAATCTGTATAGGTTTTGTTTTTGTTGTTGTTGTCACAATGTCACTCAGATGCCTAGTCTAGAGTGTAGTGGCAGGATCATGGCTTGCCACAGCCTTGAACTCCTGGGCTCAGAAAATTCTTCCACCTCAGCCTCCTGAGTAGTTGGGACTACAAGCATGCATCACCACACCCGGTTAATTTTTTCTTATTTTCTGTAGAGACGAGGTCTCACTATGTTGCCCAGGCTGTTCTTGAACTCCTGGGCTCAAGCAATCCTCCTACCTCAGCTTCCCAAAGTGCTGAGATTATAGGCATGAGCCACTGTGTCCCACCAACCAGTGAGTGCCTCTCTAGTTCATAGAGGGTGACTTTTTGCTGTGTCCTCACAGGGTAGAAGGGAAGAACTTGGTATCTTCCGCCCTTCTAAGGGCACTAATCCCATTCATGAGGGTTCCACCCTCATTACTTCATCACCTTCTAAAGTCCCCACCTTCTAATACTCTCATGACCTGATCATCTCCCAAAGGCCTCACTTCCAAGTACCAATGCCATCACACTGGGGGTGAGGTTTCAACACATGAATTTGAGGGGAACACAAATACTCAGACCAAACAGTCACCCTAAGGGGAATGCTGCAGGGGAAGAAACAAGCAATTGAAAGAGAAGGAAGTGAAGATGGGGGGTTGTAGGAGCCAGGAAAAGGAAGGGTGTGAGCGCTGCTGACTGATGTTTCTGAAGGGTGATTTCTGATGCGGGGAAGGCAGAGTCTAATTGCAGGGACGCAGAGGACGGGAAATAGAAGGGAAAGTGAGCACTCATTGGAGAAGTCTGGCACCAATAGCAGAGGAAACTTTGGCTGATGGGCCAAGAGGACAGGGGGATGTGAACTTGTGTGTATCTCAGATGTGGGTGAGGGAGCCAGTGGACCCAGTGGATGGGGGAGATCCTGGGAGAGAAGGTGCCCCCTAGACTGAGCACATGCACTGCTGGTGGCTCGGCAGCATTTTGACAAGATAATGGCATGGATGCCCCACAGTGGGCTCCTATGCCAGTTCAGCTGTGCCCATATTCAAATTTGTAACCAAGTCTCTGGACATTCTGCTGTGGCTACTGTCCCTGTGACCCGGGGTGTCCCCATGTTCCCTCAGCCACCTCTCATAGTCTTCAGCTGATGACTAGTTTTATTTACATCACTGTGCTGAGAGTGTTTTTGATGTTAAGAGACTGTCAACATATAATCCCAGCATTCTGGGAGGCCAACGCAGGAGGATAGCTTGAGCCTAGGAGTCTGAGACCAGACTAGGCAGCATAGCAAGAACCCCCTCTCTATTTCTAAGAAAAAGAAAAAAGAAAAAGAGACTGCCAATCTCAAGTGACATTTGCAATAGTGGCTTCCTGAAAATGGTTTTTAAAAATATATATATTTATTTCTGACACATGGCTTTATAAACTGGCAAAATGACCTTCTTCAAGAGGATCTTTGTTACCTTGAGGACATTATGCCAAGTGAGATAAGGCAGTCACAAAAGGACAAATACTGCCCTATTCCACTTATATGAGGTGCTCTCTGAGTTGATTCAGGCTGCGGTAACAAAAATACCATAGACTGGGTGACTTCAAAGAAATTTATTTCTCACAGTTCCGGAAGTTGGGAAGCCCAAGATATTAGCAGGTTTGGTTCCTGATGAGAGCCTGCCTCCTGGTTACGTCCTCACATGGCACAGAGAGAGAGCCAACAAGCTCTCTTGTGTCTCTTTTTATAAGGGCACGAATCCCATTCTGAGGGCTCCACCTTCAAGACCTGATCGCCTCCCAAAGAACCCACCTCCAAATACCATCACACTGGGGATTAGCACTTCAACTTATGCGTTTCTGGGGACCACAAACACACAGTCCACAGCAGGTTCCTAGAATAGTCAAATTTATAGAGACAAAAAGTAGAACAGAAGTTGCAGAGCCTGGCGAAGGGAAAAATGGGGAGTTGCTATTTAATGGGCACAGAGTGCCAACTTGGGAAACTGAAAACATCAGCTTCAGTGGATGGAAGGACTTAATGCTGTCAAACTGTCCACTTAAAAAGAGTTAAATTCTGGGCATAGTGAGTCAAGCATGTAATCCCAGCACTTTGGGAGGCCGAGGTGAGAGGATTACTTGAGCCCAGGAGTTCAAGACCAGCCTGGGCAACATAATGAGACATCATCTCTACCAAAAAAAAAATATATATATATATAATATAAAATATATATATTATATATATATATATATATATATATATATATATATATATATATATATATATAAAATTTGCCAGGCATGGGTGATAATCCCAGCTACTTGGAAGGCTGAGGTGGGAGAATCACCTGAGTCCAGGAGGTCAGGGCTGCAGTGAGCAGTGAGTGTGCCACTGCACTGTAGCCTGGGTGACAGAGTGAGACCCCAGCTCAAAACATAAATAAATAAATATTGAATTTAGTTAATATTTACAAAGATTGGGATACTTGGAATACACACAGAAATAAAAGAAGCCTGAATAAGCATATCTCTCTGTGGGTTTCAAAGACTTCCGACATCTTGGGGCTAGAGGTAAATGGTATCTGTTATCATTTTGAAATTAACCTCCTAAGAAACTAAGACACTTTGGAGGGAAAATATTTTTTAAGATAGATTTCTTCTTTTTGAGTCAGAGTCTCGTGACCACCATGCCTGGCAAATTGTGTTGATATTTTTGTAGAGACAAGATCTTGCTATGTTGCCCAGGCTGGTCCCATACTTCTGGACTTAAGCTATCTTCCCACCTTGGCCTCCCAAAGTGCTGGGATTACAGGACTTTGGGAGGCCAAGGTGGGATGATAGCTACAGCCACAGCAAATGGCAGATTTTTCGATAGAGTTTAATTTGCTTGAGTCTCCAATAAGCTGGGTGACTGTGTCCAAAATATGAATTTCATATTTTCTACAGTCTGTACACAGATTTGGGAGAGAGTTATTATGTCTGTCCCCTAAAGAACATAACTTAAATAACTTCTACAAATACCAATAGCTGTTTAATCTACATAGGGAGGATCCAGGAACTAGCCTCTTCCTCTAGATGTTCACCCTCAAACATGTAGGGTGTCTAGGAACCCAGGGACTGGCCCCTCACTGGCAACAATTTCCTCACTGAGATGGTCTTATTAGATTTGGGAGCTTGGGGAGGACTTTTTAATTTCACCTCATTTCTAAGCTCAACGAGCTGTAAACTTCCAACTCTAGTTCCTGTGTGCAAGAGAGAACATCTTTTCAAATCTCATACACAACTTAGAGAACATCAACTACTTTTCCCAGAAATGGAAGTTGTTTGTGGTACAGAAGGTCGAGATTGCAGATTTTTAAGATGGTCAGCAGTCCCCTGACCCAGAGCAGTGAGAAGTAGCTTTCGAGCCTAGGCAGTGACCCAATGAGATATCTGGTGCATAAAATGATGGGAGTGCCTAAAGCTGGACTGCAACTACTTTGTACTCATTTAATTTAATTCAATTTAACTTTTTTTGAGTAAGGGTCTCATTCTGTCACCCAGGCTGGAGTACAGTGGCATGATCACAGCCACTGCAGCCTCGACCTGCTGGGCTCGGGCAATCCTTTCACCTCAGCCTTCCAAATGGCTGGGATTACAGGTGTGCACCACAATACCCGGCTAACTTTTTTATTTACTATAGAGATGAGGTCTCACCAAGTTGCCCAGACTGGTCGTGGGCTCAGGCAATCCTCTTGCCTCTGCCACACAATTGGGATTACAGATGTAAGCCACGTGTGCCTGGCTAATTTGAAAAAGACATCTCTGTATCACATAGGAGTTAGAAAAAAGAAAGAAAAAATAGAGAAAGAAAGAAAGAAAAAGAAATTTTAAGAAAAGACTTTTCTGAACACAAGCCTACATTTTGCCTAGATCAACATGTATCCTGAACTTCTGAGCTTTTGGCAATATTTACGAGTGGGCTTTTCTTCCAATCCTGCTTTCTCTCTATATGCCTTTCTTATTGTGAGTTGTACAGTATGTACAAGGATTTGCCTTTCAGTGTCAAGATTATCTCCATCAGACCACACACACCAAACCTAAGCTAGGCAAGGTGGCACATGCCTGTCATCCCAGCTACTTGGGAGGCTGAGGAGGGAGGATGTGGGAGCACAGGAGTTTAAGACTAGCCTAGACAACATAGTGAGACTCTATCAAAAACAAAAACAAAAAAGCACACACAAACACCTTCCCCAAACCTATCTTCCCCCTAAGAGATTTAGCACAGTGCTGGGGACATGGTAAACCCTCAGCAGACATGGATGGGTAAGTGCATTTGACTTCTAGAAGTTGTAAATGAAACTGGAGACAAGATAGTCTAGATGGCTGCCCCCAAGGGCTCTACCTCGGCTTTGGCTCACTTTATTAAATAGTGGCATCCAGCTGGGCTCAGTGGCTCAGCCTGTAATCCCAGCACTTTGGGAGGCCGAGGTGAGAGGATTTCCTGAGCCCGCGGGTTCAAGACCCGCCTGGGCAACTTGGTGAGACCTCATCTCTACAATAAATCAAAAATTAGCTGGGCATGGTAGCGCGTGCCTGCAGTTCCAGCTACTTGGAAGGCTGAGGCAGAAGGATGGCCGGAGCCCAGCAGGTCAAGGCTGCGGTGGCCGGGAGTGGCTACTGCACTCCAGTCTGGGCGATAGAGTGAGACTCCAACTCAAAAAATAAATAAATAAATAAAATAGTGGCATCCAGTTCTGAGCTGGTGTGCCACTATTTTGCTTCCATATGATAAGCACCCTAGTCTGTCAAAGAACTGCATTTACTTTTTGATATAGTAAGTGATTATAGTGTGTGAAATACCCAAGGAATCTAAGACTTCTTATGGGATAGGCAGTGAATGGGTTTCCAGGGCAGACAGCCAATATTCCAGGTTTTGTTTTGGTTTTGGTTTTTTACTTTTAGTTGGAGTCTCACTCTGTGGCCCAAGCAGATCCTTCTGCCTCAGCATCCCAAGTAGCTGGGACTACAGGTGCGTACCACCACACGTGGCCATTTTTTTTTTTCTGTAGAGATGAGGTCTCACTATGTTGCCCAGGCTGGCCTGAAACTCCTAGGCTCACCACCCACCTGGGCTTCCAAAAGTACTGGAATTACAGGCATGAGAAACTGCTCCTGGCATTGTTTTTTAATACCCATTTCCTTCGCTAACTTGTTATCATGACTAGTAGCTGGACTGATCAGAGAAGATTGTCCATGAAGTGCCACATTACCCAAGAGATAAGAAACAGGATGGCGGTTGATAAAAATATGTCAGTTCATGCTGGCTTGTCCTTCCTGAGAATAGCAAGATGAAAGAGCTGTTGTAGAAATTCTTAAGCCCTACATTTTAGGGGTGGAGCAAATAACTCTTCCAAATCCAAATACAGACAAAGGAAAAAGCAAAATCTACAACATGAAGAAACTCATTTAGCTTACTGGGACCCCAAATAAATAAAAGCTTATCAAGAAATATATCTAAAAAGAGGATTCTAACTGGGCGCAGTGACTCACACTTGTAATCCCAGCACTTTGGGAGGCAGAAGTAAGAGGATTACCTGAGTTCAGAGGTTCGAGACTAGCCTGAGCAGCATGGTGAGACCTCGTCTCTACAATAAATCAAAAAATCAGTCAGCCATGGTGGCGCATGCCTGTGGTTACAGTTACTTGGAAGGCTGAGGTGGAAGGATCCCCTGAGCCCAGCAGATCGAGGCTGCGGTGACCGTGAGTATGCCATTGCACTACAGCCTGGGCGACAGAGTGAGACTCCGACTCAAAAAAAAAGAAGATTCTGCTTCCAAAGTGTATTAGTTTCTTAGCAGGTTAATTCCAAAACTTACTGCAGAAGACAGGAGATACAGTTTCACTCCAAGTCCTCACCCATTTGTACCTGTGAGTGCCTGGGCCACACCACTGCTTCCCCATGGCCTCTACTGCAGTTAAGAGGTAACTGCGGACAGAATCGAGCCTACCCAATCATTTGGGCTGACCTCCAACCCCTGCCTGGCTGACTTCTTAGTTCAGACTTACGTTTGTGGGCTTTCAGCTTCTTCTCATCCACAGGAATGAGATCCAGGTAGTCAAAGTAGTATTCATAGCTGTAGTAAGGGGCAGAGGCATTGGTCCCATTGACCATGTCTGCAGCCCTGGCCAGCGGGCGTCTGGGCCCTAGGACTTGAAGACTCACAGCAGGAGATTGCCTCACTGATTTCTGCAGAATCATCCAAGTATGTCTGTGGGTCTCCAGCCTCAAGGCCTCCCTGCTTATCAAAGTGTTGGCTGGAGGAAAGGTCGGCAGCGGGGGTGAGGGGGGTGGAAGGGCGGGGGGAGGGCTGGTGCCTGACATCTACAGCATACAGCAGAGGCTGTCATCCTGCCCTTCTTGATAAAACTCCAAAGCAGAGTGGAGAGGCAGGAGAATGGGTGTCCCGGGCAGCTCTAAAATTGTCTCTGTGTAAGGACAGAGAGCTGGGCAGGAATACAGATGCCTGGTAACCCTTGAAAGAGAAGATACCCAATAGGGCTAGGAAGGATGGTTGCTTTTTCCTTTAAATACTTGAAAAGTTAATAAAACCAAAAGGCGAGGCTGACAGTGCCCTTGACTTACATTTAAGCAATTCTTGGTGCCATGAAGCAAGCAACAAACCACTGGCTTAGATTCAATGTCTCAGGGAAGAAGTTGAGTGATGTCAACCCTGAACTTGTAATTTCTGTCACATACTCACAGACAATTCATTAAAACCCAAAGACCCCTCTACTCCAATTGAATCCACCTCTCAGCTTTTGTCTAAGCCCCAAAGAACCAGTCAGCTGCATTTGTCCAGACTGAAGACACTGTTTATCTGGGTCAAGATCCCATGCGGATGGAGAGCTTGGAAAATAGTATCTAACCATTTCCCAAGTGCTCTTGGGTGACACAATGTTGTCGAGCATTCTTGTGGGTTTCCGTAGGGCCTGACTCCAAGTTACACACTCACTCTTCCATGATCCTTAGACACTATCAAGAGGAATATTCTTTTTAATTTCATATTTTTATTTTTTTGTAGAGATTGAGCTCTTCCTATGTTGCCAAGGCTGGTCTCAAACTCCTGGCTTCAAGCAATCCTCCCATCTCAGTCTCCCAAAGTGCTGGAATTACAGGTGTGAGCCACTGTGTCCAGCTAAGAAGAACATTCTGAATATCTGGAATGGGCAGGACCACATGAAAGAGGACCCCTAGAATTTAGTCTTTGGGAATTAGGAAGTCAAAATGTACAGGCTTATTGGGGTCTCTCCCTCCAATATCTGCAAATTTCTTGTGTTCTTGACTCAGGTCTACATTGCCAGAGTAAAGCTGGACATTGATGTGTAGACAGTAAGCCCAGATAACTGAAATCTCTTTGCTGGTTTGATCAGGCTGCCATGACTGAAGCATTCCTTGGGGAGCATTCTGAGGCGGTTCTGTTGATCAGAGGGGGCAGAATGCACTCTTAGGTTTCTAAAGTGAGAGACTCACTTGAAAAGTACAGTTCTGCTTCCTCTACACTCTACGCTTCTGACACCAGACGTGTGAGTTTTTCCAAACCAAGCAATTTCTTCCTTTGTTTTTGTTTTTTTAAAGAGAAGTAGCCTTTATTTCCTTGTTTTACAAATAAAGCTGGTTGAGTTGGTTGCTTTCTGGTGACCAGTCAAAGAGAACAAATCCCATATCCTTGTCCAACTCCTCCAACTCTTCCTTGGCTTCATCCTTGGCCAGAGCTGCAGTGGCTGCAAAAGCAGCAGTGGCAGCAGTCACAAAGGCAGATAGATTAGCCAAGAAGACCTTGACCTTTTCAGCAAGTGGGAAGGTGTCATCAGCCTCCACAGACAAAGCCAGGACTCGTTTGTATCGACTGATAACAGAATGGGGTACTGATGCAACAGTTGGATAACCAATCTGCAGACAAATACTGGCAACATGGTGAACACCCTTCAGGAAATGAGAATGCAGTTTCCTCTGTGAGGTCAAGCACTTCAGGGTTGTAGATGTTGCCATGGTCAAACACCTGCTGGATGATCAGCCCAAAGGAGAACAGGGAGATGTTCAGAGTGTTCAGCAGTGTGGCTTCATTGACTTCCACCTTGTCTTCAGTCTTTTTTTTTTTTTTGAGTTGGAATCTCACTCTGTCGCCCAGGTTGGAGTGCAGTGGCTGCTCCCGGCCACCGCAGCCTCAACCTGCTGGGCTCCGGCGATCCTTCCGCCTCAGCCTTCCAAGTAGCTGGAACTACAGGTGCGAGCTACCACGCCCAGCTAATTTTTGATTTATTGTAGAGATGAGGTCTCGCCAAGTTGCCCAGGTGGGTCTTGAACCCTGAGGCTCAGGCAATCCACTCACCTCAGCCTCCCAAAGCGCAGGATTACAGGCTGAGCCACCAAGCCTGGCTTGTCTCCAGTCTTAATCAGCTGCACATCACTCAGGATTTCAGTGGTGTCTCTGGAGATTTCAGTGGTGATACCTAAAGCCTGGAAGAAGGTCTTCTCAGGTTCCAGACCGGTGTTCTGGGCTGGCACACAGTGACTTCACATGGCACAACGGCACCAGCATAGGCAGCAGCTGGCACCTTGTTAGCCAGCAGCATGTCCCTGATCTCAGTGAGGTCCTCCATGGTGAACACAAAGTCTACGTTTCCCTGAACATGAGGCAACAGTTTCTCCAGAGCTGGGTTGTTTTCCAGATGCCCTCAGATGGCCTTGAACATCATGGTGTTCTTGGCCATCAGCACCACAGATTTCCCTCGGAGGGACATGCGGATCTGCTGCATCTGCTTGGAGCCCACATTGTCTGTGCCCACAATGAAGCATCGCCCTGTCTTCCCTGGGCATCACGGCAGTGCATCAGGGATTGTCATGCATGGTTTAAAGACAATGTCACTCACACGTGGATGCCTGGCAAGAGCACCGAGCGATTTCTCACTCTAACGCAGACTCTGATTGGGTGTCCTACAATCTAACTCAGTTCTGACACTAACTGCCCAGAGTTGTCACAGACCCTACAGGTTAAGAGCTCAGTCCCACAAGACTGCCCCCACTTCAGATGCCAGTCACACATCTGTATTTCTGATTGACAGGCTAGAAACCTAGAGATCCCACAACCCCGTCCTCAGGTCATTTGCTGGAGTGACTCACAGAACTCAGAAAAATGATTTACTTTCTAGGTTACATGTTCATCATAAAGAGATACGACTCAGGAGCAGCCAGACGGAAGACATAGGGTGAGGGATGAGCAAGGGACACAGATTTTTCCAGGCCCTCTCCAGGGACACACACCCTAGCACCTTAATGTTCAGTAACTTGGACATTCTCTGAACTCCCCCTTATTTAGGGTTCTTATGAAGGTGCCATGGTACAGGCCTGACTGATTAAGTCCTGACCACTGTAGAGGTTCCATGATGGGTGTGACTTAGTCACTGGCTGTTGTGGAGGTTCCATGACATAGGTGTGATTAAGTCATTGGCCACTGTGAAGAGTCCATGACACAAGCATGATGAAGTCACTGGCTGTTGTGATTGGACTCAATTCCCAACCCATCTCTTCTCTCCAGAGGTTCCGGGTGGGGAGGAAATTTCTGACCCTCTAATCACACAGTTTCCTCTGACAACCAGTCTCTATTCTCCAAGTGCCGCCTCATCAGCATAAACTCAGGTATAGTTGAAAGTGGGTTATTACAATAATAAAGATGCTCTTCTTACCCCTCAGAAGTTCCAAGGGTTATTGGAGTCTTGTGCCAGGTACCAAGGACAAAGACCCAAAACCATGTTTCGGTCAGTGATGGGCTGCATATATGACATAAGACTGTCATAGAGCTGAAAAATTCCTATTTCCTAGTGATGGCGAAGCAATAACAATATTGTAACACATTTTAAAAACAGATATTATGTAGCCTAAATGCACAGTGTTCACAAAGTCTACAGTAGTAGACAGGAATGTCTTGGCCTTCACGACTCACTGACTCACAGAGCAACTTCCAGTCCTGCAAGCTGTACTCATGTTGAGTGCCCTATACAGGTGTATAATTTAAAAATCTTTTATAATGTCCTTTAAAACCCTTTTTTGACTTGGTCTCACTCTGTGGCTCAGACTGGAGTGCATGCTCACGGCTACCACAGCCTCCACCTGCTGGACTCAGGCAATCCTTTCTCCTCAGCCTTCCAAGTGGCTGGAACTATAGGTGTGTGCCACCATGCCTGGCTAATTTTTTGATTAATTGTTGAGATGAAGTCTTATCATGTTGCCCAGGCTGGTCTTCAATTCCTGGACTCAAGCAATCCTCTGGCTTTGGCCTCCCAAAGTGCTCGGTTTATAGGCATGAACCAACGTGCCCAGCCTCTAGTGTACTTTTACTATATATTTTCTATGTTTAAATACACAAATTCTTACCCTTGTGTTACAACTGTATTCAGTGCAGTCATATGCTGTACAGGCTGACAGTCTGGGAGCAATGAGCTAGACCACTTAGCCTAGGTGTGGAGTGGGCCATGCCATCTGGGCTTGTGTAATCACACTTCGCAAAGTTTACCCAATGACAAAATTGCCTATGACAAATACTCCTGTTGTTAAGTGACACATGACTGTATCTGTTTCTTATTTTACCACAATTTCACAAAAAGACACTCTTACACCCTGCATACACTGCATTCTTCCAGATGTTTCGGTATACACTGCTGTGTACACCCTCCTAGATGTGTACAGCACTATATAAACAACGCTATTATTCTAGGCTGATCCATGACCTCCCAACATTTATCTGTTGATGCCCTCACCCTCAGTACCTTCGAATGTGACTGGATGTGATTTGGAGACAGAGTCTTTACAGAGGTGATAAAGTTAAAAGGCCAAGAGCAAGGGGCCTACTTCCATGAGACTTGTGTCTTTATAAGAAGAGAAGATTAGGACACACAAAGGAACACAGGGAAGACACTGTGAGGACACCTGGAGAAGATAGCCATCTACCAGTCACAAGAGACCTCAGATGAAATCAACCCCACTACACCTTGATCTTGGATTTCTAGCCTCTGGAACTGTGAGAAATTAAATTTCTGTTCTTGAAGACTCCCATTCTGTGGTACATTGGGCTACCTTGGCCGCACAAGTAAATACCACTATCCCTCATTTTAGATCTAGTTGCTTTTCCCTGAACCCAACAGCTACAGATTATGCATTATTTTCAACTGTAATTTATACTTTTTGATACAATTATGAATGTTTTCTGCTAGTGTCAAAAAATATAAAATACATAGGAATAAAATTAACAAAAGCTGTGAAAGACTAAAAACTGTAAGATATTACTGAGAGAAATGAAATAAGACCTAAAATATATGGAGAGATGCCAGGTTCATGAGTTTAAAAATTCAGTATTTTAAAAAAAGTTTTCAAACAAAGTTTGTTAGAGAAAGAAGGGAGAAAAGAAAAGGAGACATGCAAGAACTGGTGGCATGAGTGAAAGAAGCTATCAAAATTCAGTGTTATTAAGATGTCAGTGTGGGCATGGTGGCTCACACCAGTAATCACAGCACTTTGGGAGACTGAGGCAGTCAAGGCAACATAGCAGGACTTTGTCTTTACAAAAAATATATTTAAAAAAATTAGCCAGGGATGGTGGTACACGCCTATAGTCCCAGTTACTTGGGAGACTGAGGCAGAAGGATCTCGTGAGCCTAGGAGGTTAAGGCTGCAGTGAGCTGTGATGGTGCTACTGCACTCCAGCCTGGGAAACAGACTGAGACCCTCTGTTAAAAAAATAAAAAAAGAAGAAGGAAAGTAAGAAAGAAAGAAGGAAAGAAAGAAAGAATATGTCAAATGACCCTAAATTGTCCTATCAATTTAATATAATCCCAATCATAATCCAAGAAACTTTTCAAAAAATTGAAATTGACATGTTGATAAATTACATTTTGCTTAAATTCAAAACTTTTTTTAATCAAAAGACATCATCAAGAAAATGAATAGGCAAGCCACATACTGGAAAAAATATATAAAAATTATATATCTGACTAGCCTGGGCAACATGGTGAGACCTCATCTCTACAAAAAAAAAAAAAAAAAAAAAAATTAGCCAGACATGGTGGCATGTGCCTGTAGTCTCAGGAGACTGAGGTGGGAGCATTGCCTGAGCCCAGGAGATCAGTGCTGCAGTGAGCTGCGATTGTGCCACTACACTCCAGTCTGGGTGACAGAGTGAGGCCCTGACTCGATATATAAATAAGGAATTTGTATTTATTTATAAATAATAAAAAGACAAACAACCCATTAATAAAATGACAGTACACTTGAATAGATACTTTACAAAGAAAGACGTGTGAATAGTCAATAAGCACATGAAAAGGTACTCAACATCTTAAGTCATCAAGGAAATGCAAATAACACCACAAGACACTTCTACACGGAACAGAATGGATAAAATTAAAAAGACCAGTAACATTAATGTTAATAAGTATATAGAACAAATGGAAATCACAGATTGTTCAGGGAAATGCAAAATGGTATAACCAGAAAGAAAGAAGCCAGACACATGTAGCTTCATACAGGATCATTCTATATATGTGAAATGTTGGAATCAGCAAAGCTATGTGGAAAAAATCTTAAAAAAAAAATTAAAGTGACTGCCTCTGGAGATGGCAATTGGAGAGAGACTGGGAAGGGGCAAAAAGGAACTTTCTGGGGATGACAAATGTTTTATTCACTTATGTGCCACATAATAACCCTTGGTCAATGATGGATTGCATATGTGACGGTGATTCTATAAGATTATAAGACTGTATTTTTACCGTACCTTTTCTGTGTTAATATACACAAGTATTTGCCATTGTGTTACAACTACCTCCAGTATTCAGTGCAGAAACATGCCGTATAGGTTTGTAACCTACAAACGACGGGTTACATCATACAGCCTAGACGTGAAGTGATAGTCTCACAAGAAATCATCTAATGATGCATTTCTCCGAAGGTATCTCCAATGTAAAATAACACATGTATTTCAATACAGATCTGAGTTATGTGGGTGTATGCATTTTTCAAAACTCATACAACTGTACATTGAGATTGGGCGTGGTGGCTCATGCCTGTAATCCCGGCACTTTGGGAGGCCAAGGTGGGAGGATTCCTTGAGCTCAGGAAGGAATTAAAGGCTGCGGGGAGCTTTGATCATGCCGCTGCACTACAGCCTGGGTGACAGAGTGAGACACTGACTCAGAAAATATATATAAAATTACACACTAACAATTTGTGCTTTTTAGTGTATGCAAATTTTTTTTTTTTGAGTTGAAGCCCCACTCTGTTAACCAGGCTGGAGTGCAGTGGCATACTCAGGGTCAACCCAGTATCGACTTGCAGGGCTCTGACGATCCTTCCACCTCATCCTTCCAAGTAGTTGGAATTACAGGTGCGTGCTACCATGCCTCGCTAATTTTTTATTTATTTATTGTAGAGATGAGTTCTCCAGGTTGCACGGGCTGGTCTCGAACCCACAGGCTCAGGCAATCCACTCTCCTCGACTTCCCAAAGTGCTGGGATTACAGGCTGAGCCACCAAGCCTGGCCCACTGTATGTAAATTTTACCCCAAAATTCTGTAAACAAAGATAGCTGGGTGTGGGGGCTCACACCTGTGATCCAGCACATTGGGAGGCCTAAGTGGGAGGATCGATTGAGTTCAGGAATTTGGGCACAGTCTAGTCAACATAGCAAGACCTTGTCTCTACAAAACATCAAAAAATTAGCCAGGTATGGTGGCATGGGCGTGTAGTCTCAGCTACTCAGGAGGCTGAAGCAGAAGAATCACTTGAGCCCCAGGGCTGTGATAAGCTGTGATCATGCCCCTGCACGCCAGCCTGGCAACAGAGGAGAACTTGACTTAAAAAAAAAATCTGTAAACAAACAAAATAAATATTGTTTTAAAAAGGACCATTGCCGGCTCCGTGGCTCAGACTGTAATCTCGCGCTTTGGGAGGCTGAGGTGAGTGGATTGCCTGAGCCCGCGGGTTTGAGACCCGCCTGAGCAACTTGGCGAGACCTCATCTCTACAATAAACCAAAAAATCAGCCGGGCTGGTAGCGCATGCCTGTAATTCCGGCTACTTGGAAGGCTGAGGCGGAAGGATCGCCGCAACCCAGCAGGTCGAGGCTGCGGTGGCCGGGAGTAGCCACTGCACTCCAGTCTGGGCGACAGAGTGAGACTCCAACTCAAACAAAAAAAGGACCATTAAAAAAATAAAACCCCAAATATAACAAAACTTGGATCAATTGCCTCTTTCTAAGGAAATTACATTTTTAAGTTATTGGGATTTACACTGTGGTTTTAAGGAGTAATTCTTAGCCGGGCTCGGTGGCTCAGCCTGTAATCCCGTGCTTTGGGAGGCTGAGGTGAGTGCATTGCCTGAGCCCGCGGGTTCGAGACCCGCCTGGGCAACTTGGTGAGACCTCATCTCTACAATAAATAAAAAATTAGGCCCAGCGGGTCGAGGCTGCGGTGGCCGGGAG